>NW_026733232.1:0-100000 GCF_028476545.2 Physella acuta
AATGTTAAAACATTTTAATTGCTTACATTTTTTTACTATTTGGTATTTATATATATATATATATATATATATATATATATATATATATATATATATATATATATATATATATATATATATATATAATTCTCTTCTGGGAGACGTTAGAAAACAAGCTGTAAGCGCGCCTTGCAGTCCCCTCTCTTCCTCTCTAGGAAGTCTGGTGAGCTGTGGTTCACGCTAAATGTTTACAATCGTAGAGCTGGGTTTAGTGACGGCTATTAGGGGCAGATAATTTAGTTTGAAACGATTTTAAACTTAGGGGAGGTAGCTAAGAGGAGAGGGGGGAGTTAACGACTTACTGATAGTGTTTTAAACCAAATATTTTCAGTGACAACAGTGGTACTGTCGAATTCACAAATTATGAATTACTGAAAAGTAGAAAATAAAACAACTAAATAGCGGCGTATGGTATGATACGCCGCGACTCGGCTCGTATTTCTTAATCCTCATCACTCCCTGTGGAGTATAGGGCAGGTATTTATATACTGGTAAAAAAATATGTTTTTATATAAATTCTATTTCGTTCGGGGGTGGGGGCGGTAGACGCTAAGTAACCTCTAGGGAAAAAATGTTTTAGACTGAAAAACGTCTTTGGTTGTTTTTTTTTTCGATTTTTGGGACCCTGGCCTGCACCCCACCCCATCCGTTCGCACTGCAGGGTCTAGCGTCATAATAATGCTGCTCTGGAAATAAGCCATGATGAAATGAAGGAGTAATTTATTTGTGTTTATAAAAGAATAAATTTAGACCCTTTCTGAAAAGCAACAGTACAGTTATCGCCCTTTGAATGTAAACTGCAAATTTTTTTAAATTAATAAATATATCATTAAAAATATATTATATTTCACGCCGAAAGTTTTAATTACTGAGAAAACATCACGAGTTAAAAACTTTTTTTTCAGTGAACAGATTTACACCCCTTGAAGAAACCACTGTTCTAATTTCTCCAAATCTTCATTTTTTCGTTAACTACATCAGCGCAGCAAAGCTGGAAGGTAAACGGTCAAGCAATTTATCATAAGATGCCGATTCATTAAGCATTTAGAGAATAAATTTCATGAGGAAGATTTAATTTATGATAATTTTTTTTAATTGTTCGATCGACGATAAACAAGCGTAGCATAACCTACTAAATAAAGGAGATACTGTTTGCTGTTACCTAGTGTTTCTTCCAGACTTTTTTCTCGGGGGGGGGGGGGGGATAAGGGAGGAAGGGGGGGGGGCACTTGAAATTTTCGGGGGGGGGGGGGGATAAAATTTCCGGGCGGACACTGTTAAAGAATATATTTCCTATGTAAATTCCATTGCGCTTTGGAGGGGGGGGGGGCGGTGGAACTTCTTCCCCTGTCGCGCCCATCCCAAGAGATGCCTGGAAGAAACTCAGGTATTATCATATGCTATGTTACGTTGTTTACATTTCAGGGATCCCGTTGTTCATGCTTATCGTTAGATACGTCACGGCGGCCTTACTGTTTGCCTTGGTTTTTTGGACTCTGGTCTTGGTGGGTCACTTGGCCTTCTGCCATCTGGTCGAATCGACGTAAGTAGTCTTTGTGCCAGCAGAGATATGGGAATACAGATATTTGTCAAGTACTCAGACAGAGACGTCATCGATAAACACACACAAAAATATATCCACACAATATCATACGTATTCGTATAGCCTACATTTAGGTATAAATATACATATCAAGATATAGTTTCTATATAATTTATATATAATGTATATATATATATATATATATATATATATATATATATATATATATATATATATATATATATATATATATATATATATATATATATATATATATCAGCAGTTGATAGACCACCTGTGATCAAAGACCCTCTGCTGAGAAAACACATGTGGTCAAACCCCCTATGGTCAAAACCCCTATGGTCAAAGCTCCGCTGTGGTCAAACCCCCTATGGTCAAACCCCCTATGGTCAAAGCATATATATATATATATATATATATATATATATATATATATATATATATATATATATATATATATATATATATATATGCTATATATGATTTGCAGTGTGCCTGGGCTATGCCAGAGTGACAAGACCGACAAGACAGAACAATTAGATGATGATGTCATTGCCGAAAGAAACCGAATTTTAAATACAGACATGCAGCTGTTATCTCAGACAGGTAGGCGTTTAAATTAAGGAACACGAGCTTTATAATGCTTTATACTTCGATCAAGGAACACGAGCTTTATAATGCTTTATACCTAGATCAAGGAACACGAGCTTTATAATGCTTTATACTTCGATCAAGGAACACGAGCTTTATAATGCTTTATACTTCGATCAAGGAACACGAGCTTTATAATGCTTTATACTTCGATCAAGGAACACGAGCTTTATAATGCTTTATACTTCGATCAAGGAACACGAGCTTTATAATGCTTTATACCTAGATCAAGGAACACGAGCTTTATAATGCTTTATACCTCGCTCGTCTTGAATGACCTTTTTAGACGCACCACCATCAAACCACGCAAACGCAAATCAACAAATGTTTGTCTTATAGAATTCTCTGTATGTTTGAATTTCACACGAACAGATGCGCTGATTTTAAAGAAAGTCGGCGATGAGGCAGAGCAGGAGTCCTTTTCAGCCGTGGACTACATCAGTTTGGGTATCCAAAAAGGTGAATGCTTCTGCCTGCTAGGGCCCAACGGAAGTGGGAAGTTAGCGCTGTTTAAGCTACTTTACAACGACCTCAGTTGTTCTAGTGGCGATGTTTACTACAGCGGAATTAAATTTAAAATCAGCTCCTCTAAAGTGAGTGAAACGATTCTACCCTGTTCATCTGATTGTACAAGTCGATAATATATAGCTACACTGTATATATATATATATATATATATATATATATATATATATATATATATATATATATATATATATATATATATATATATATATATATATATATATATATATATATATATATATGTATGTATATATATATATATATACATATATATATAAATACATATATATATATATATATATATATATATATATATATATATATATATATATATATATATATATATATATATATATATATATATATATATATATATGTATATATATATATATAATTCCGTGACAAATTATCTCTGGATAAATTACCTCAGTCAAAATATCAAAAATAAAATACCTCAGGATCTCAGGAACAAATGACCTGACTGAAAAGAGATCTTATGTCCAAAAGTATCGGGACGATGTGATATCATGTATTAATGATCTCAGACAAAATATATCAGACAAAAATATCACAGTTAATAATTCATCGTGTGTAGAATAATTTTAGTCTATTTGAACAGTTTAATTGATTGTCAATATATATATATATATATATATATATATATATATATATATATATATATATATATATATATATATATATATCGTATTTGTCATATTTTATCAGATCTATCAGAATATGGGTTACTGTCCCCAACAAGATGGTTTCCATGGTGATCTGACAGGACGAGAGTCCCTTCAGCTCTACGGGCGGTTGAAAGGAATTCCAAAAGAAAACCTTCAAGAGGTCATCAATGTCCTACTTAAACAAGTTATGCTGGAAGCACATGCTGATAAACTGGCAAAATATTACAGGTAAATATTTTTATAGCAAAAGGGCAAAGTGTTACAGGTAAATATTTTTTAAAGCAGTGTTACATGTAAATATTTTTAAAGCAAAGTGTTACAGGTAAATATTTTTTAAAGCAAAGTGTTACAGGTAAACATTTTTAAAGCAAAAGGGCAAAGTGTTACAGGTAAATATTTTTTTAAAGCAAAGTGTTACAGGTAAATATTTCATAGCAAAGTGTTACAGGTAAATATTTTTAAAGCAAAGTGTTACAGGTAAATATTTTTAAAGCAAAAGGGCAAAGTGTTACAGGTAAATATTTTTTAAAGCAAAATATTATAGGTAAATATTTCATAGCAAAGTGTTACAGGTAAATATTTTTAAAGCAAAGTGTTACAGGTAAATATTTTTTAAAGCAAAAGGGCAAAGTGTTACAGGTAAATATTTTTTTAAAGCAAAGTGTTACAGGTAAATATTTCATAGCAAAGTGTTACAGGTAAATATTTTTAAAGCAAAGTGTTACAGGTAAATATTTTTTAAAGCAAAAGGGCAAAGTGTTACAGGTAAATATTTTTTAAAGCAAAATATTATAGGTAAATATTTCATAGCAAAGTGTTACAGGTAAATATTTTTTAAAGCAAAAGGGCAAAGTGTTACAGGTAAATATTTTTAAAGCAAAGTGTTACAGGTAAATATTTCATAGCAAAGTGTTACAGGTAAATATTTCATAGCAAAGCGTTACAGGTAAATATTTTATGGCAAAATATAATCTGTACATATTTTTTTGATAAAATATATCTTTTATAGCAAATTGTTAGACGTTGACTTTTATGGCAAAATATCTCCTGTAAACATTTAACGGTGAGCATTGTATGGCAAAATATTAAAGGTAAACATTTTATGGCAGCTGTTTACAAGTAAATATTTCTTGGAAAGATATTACGGCAAATGCAAAGAGTAATATGCAAAATTTGAGAATCTATTACGAAAATAAATATATTTGAATATTTTGTCTTTTATAAGCCGGTGTAAATTATTGATGCTAACTTGTGTCAGTCAAAACAATGCTAAAGTTTGTATCGTCTATAAAAATATAAATGTTATTAATGTTACTTATTTTGTATAATCTACCTAATAGTTGTGAGTTAAATTTTAAAAGCCACAACATTTTCTCCTGCTTATAAAAGACATTGACAATTGTATATATTTTTTTCAACTTTAACCCTTGTTTTACAGTGTAGTCGATAAACGTAAATTATCCATTGCGATTGCGTTGATTGGGAATCCCCAATTTCTATTATTGGACGATCCGACATCTGGTATGGATATGAAGGAAAAGAGGATGGTCTGGAGCATGCTGCAAGACAGAAGAGCACAGGGCTGTACCATAGTTTTATCGTCCCAATGGTAGGTGGTAGACATTTTTATCTGGCTTCTTAAGCCATAGCTTTTCATTTCATTTTTCATTGTTTATTTTCTTTGTTTTTTTTTCTGTATTTCTCTTTTTGTTTTAAACGGACCTACATAACTATCATCATCATGATCAACATCACGATCATCATCATCATCATCATCATGATCATCATCATCATCATCATCATCATCATCATCATCATCATCATCATCATCATCATCATCATCATCACCAATATCATCATCATCATCAACATCATCATCATCACCAATATCATCATCATCATTATCATCATCATCATCACCAATACCATCATCATCATCTTCTTCATCACCTTTATTATCGTCATATTCATCATCATCATCATCATCACCGATATCATCATCCTCTTCTTCTTTATCACCTTTATCATCGTCATATTCATCATCATCATCATCATCAGCACCAATATCATCATCATCATCATCATCATCATCATCATCATCATCATCATCATCATCACCAATGTCATCAACATCATCGTCAGCATCATCATCACCACTATCATCATCATCATCAAAAGAGATGCCTGAAAGAAAAAGTGATAATCCGTCTAGACTAGCGACCTCACGTTTTACAGGTTGAAAAAGATAAATAATAGGAGTGAAAGGGGACCAAAGCAAATGATCCGTTACAGCTTATTTTAAATCATAGTTTACGAAAGTTAAGGTGGGGCTAAATATGCACATTTGGATCTTAATATAAGTCGTTTATAAATGGTTTTATTTATTTAACTCTAACTATAATCCTATCGCTGTTTGCATCATGTTAAGGAAGCTAAAAGTGGCTGGACATAGTGCTGACCACACTGTCCCTTCATATCCCGTTGTCACAGATGAACTCTACTTCACCTGCTCCACGGAAAGTTCAACTGTTTTTATAAGGTTTTTTGGGGGGGGGGGGGGGCCCTGTGTCATCTTTGCCTTGTGACCTTTTAGCCTTCCCCTTATGTATATTGATAAAATACGTAATCGAATTAATAAATTACATTGACATACATACACAGTTTTTTCAGTATTTGTAAAGGGTAAATGAATTCTTCTATTTTTCAAGTTGATGATTGTACTATTTATAGTCTCTGCTTTGTCTTGTGTCCAGCATGGAGGAGTGTGAGGCCCTGTGCACCCGTCTGACCATCATGGCTCAGGGCAAGCTCCTGTGTCTGGGCACCCCCCAGCACCTCAAGACAAAATACGCCCAAGGTTTGACCATCATTGTACATCTGAAACCTCAACCTGGACATGCCATGGATGAAGTGATCAAATACTTGAAGGAACTCTTTGATCAGATAGAGGTGAGAGGGAAATATAAAAACTAGGAACTACAACGACGTGGCAATTAAAAATAAATAAAAATATATATCCAACAATTCTCTCTTATTTCTCTAAGTTGTACAGCTTCTGGGCAACACATTTTAAATTCTTAAATATTTTTTATTATAGAAACCAAGAAAATGACTAATATATATATATATATATATATATATATATATATATATATATATATATATATATATATATATATATATATATATATATATATATATATATATCGGGGAGGGGGCGTGCGTCTGCGCTTGTGGAAAAGAAAAGTACGCCATAGAATAGGCATTTATTTAGCTATGGTAACAAATAAGCCCAAACATAATTTTTGTTCTATAGATATTGAACCGACTGGACACCTACCCCTATCTGTAGATATTTAACCAACTGGACACCTACCCCCACCCTTTGTATATTTATTCTGTAGATATTCAACCAACTGGACACCTACCCCCACCCTTTGTATATTTATTCTGTAGATATTCAACCAACTGGACACCTACCTCCACCCTTAGATTGTGTATTTATTCTGTAGATATTCAACCAACTGGACATCTACCCCCACCCTTAGATTGTGTATTTATTCTGTAGATATTCAACCAACTGGACACCTACCCCCACCCTTTGTGTATTTATTCTGTAGATATTCAACCAATTATACACCTACCAGCACCCTCTGTATATTTATTCTGTAGATATTCAACCAACTGGACACCTACCCCCACCCTTAGATTGTGTATTTATTCTGTAGATATTCAACCAACTGGACACCTACCCTACCATTAGATTGTGTATTTATTCTGTAGATATTCAACCAACTGGACACCTACCCCCACCCTTAGATTGTGTATTTATTCTGTAGATATTCAACCAACTGGACACCTACCCCTACCCTTTGTGTATTTATTCTGTAGATATTCAACCAGCTGGATACCTACCCCCACCCTTAGATTGTGTATTTATTCTGTAGATATTCAACCAACTGGACACCTACCCTACCATTAGATTGTGTATTTATTCTGTAGATATTCAACCAACTGGACCCCCACCCTTAAATTATGTATTTATTCTGTAGATATTCAACCAACTGGACACCTACCCCCACCCTTAGATTGTATATTTATTCTGTAGATATTCAACCAACTGGACACCTATCCCCACCATAAGATTGTGTATTTATTCTGTAGATATTCAACCAACTGGACACCTACCTCCACCTTCAAGTCCCAGCAGAAATGTTTCCTCCCTCTGTAGTGTTTGACAAGATGGAGACAGCCAAGAAAGATCTCGACCTTGAACATTACACCATACAGCAGGCATCACTGGAACAAGTTTTTCTCATGTTGTTGAATAAAACTAAAACACCAAACACAACAGAACGGGCTGGGTCAAAACTTTCTGACAATGATAAGCACAGCACTGTTTTGTAGCTACACTTAAAATAGACTGTACTGTAACTCAGTATACAATTACAACAGTTATCTCACACCAGCAACAATTGAACTATTTCTGCTTCAAGTATTTACACTCAAATTACGACGTACTAAAAAAAAGCAATGGCTCAATAGGGCTGGTAAGTAGGTCATCAACCAGTTCTACGGCTCAATAAAACCAGCATGAGCCATAGAACTGGTTGGTGACCTACTTACCAGCCCTATTATGAAACGTCATTTTGAAATTATGATTAAAATAGTATTATCACATTTTTCAATCGTACTGTCTTGTTTGTAGCTGTTATTCCTCTTTTCGGATCCGTGTTCAAGTCAGTAGACCGTTCCTGAGTCTACTCAGGTCTGTTGGGTACCTGGCTCGCGTTAGGGAAAGTAAAGGTGGGTGACCACACTATCCCGTCAAGTGCCGAGGTCTCGGAAACAGATGAACTCTATTTCATTTACAAGTGTGTCTTGTGCACTAACGGGAAAAGAAGATGGGTCTGGAGTACGTTTGCAGAGGGAGGGTATAATATCAAAACACTACGTTTTGTAAAAAAAAACATAACGCTACAACTTTTTAAAACATAATGCACAATTCGAGGCACACCGAACTAAAACAACTTTAAATAAATAAAATGAGAAATAGTTTGAAAATGCCCGTTTATATAAACTGAAATGGGACTGTGTGATCCGATGGTAGAGGGTACGACTGCTAACACAAATGTCTCGAGCTCTGAACTCGAACTTGATTCAATATCAAATCTCAATCCATCCAACGCTGATTTCACCCACCGCAGGTTAGGAAAGGTAGATATGGCTGGACACAGTGCTGACAACACTTTCTGTTCCCATGCCAAAGTCTCAGAAACAGGTGAACTCTACTGCATCTTCCCCATGTACCACCTTATTCGGAATCGTAGCTTTTATTTGAATAAAACAAATGCTCACTTAAAATCAATGTTAATCACTTAACAGTTTTTAATCTTTTTTTTTTACTATAAGTGATTAAGATTTCCATTTTGCATTTACTAGTAGTAATGAAACTATGAAGATTATGTCTTGCCGAAAGTCCGATCTTAGCCTAAAGTTTTAATAAGCTTCTGTATTTCACATCAGGCAGAAATTAAAATTGTTTAAGAAATATTTTAAAGGCTGGTGAACAACAACAGCAAACCTTAGAGCAGTGAAGTCATCAGGTCGGGTGTTATCCTGTGCGGTGACTGGGGGTGACCTGATGGTAACTCCGGAGCAGGACATTACCCCCCCCCCCCCGGTAGCGATTACATCCCCCCTCCCCGTCCAGTTAGGGTTAGGTGAATAAAGGTTAAGTTTAGGACTGAAGCTAGGGCTAGGATTAGGCTTAGGGCTAGTGTGAGGGTTAGATATAGGTTTAGAGTTGGTGTTATGACTGATGTAGGGGTAAAGTTTAGCTATAGGTTTGGGGTTGAGTTTCCGGGGTTAGGGTCAGGGTTCCTAAGGATTGAGGGGGGGGGGGGGATAATTGACATGTAGTAATTACTCCGGCGGGGGGGGGGGGGATGTCTGTGGAAGGGGAGGTGGGGAATATCCGGCGTGTGTGTGTGTGGGGGGGGGGGGTTAATGTCTTAGACCCGTCATCCCACAGCTCTCCCAAATTTTTTGCATTTTCGCTGAGGTGTCACCCTCCTTTACTCTCTCTCTCTCTCTCTTTTAGTAATTGAACAAGAAAAAAAATACTGTTTTGAGAGTAAATTTTACTATCTGAGCACAGTTTAAACTAGTTTACTGAAATGCAAGTTGCAAGGTCAATCACTAAAATTAGAAATTGATGTATTTTATTGTGCATTTTCAAGTTGCATAAGGAGACTCATAGTATTAACTTATACGACAAAAAACATCAGTGACGTCACGAGTCTAGACAGCTAAGTTATTAGTGTAATAGGCACATAGTGCAGACTCTCTCCAGTAGTCAATCAGACAAACAAACAAAAAATAAAAAAATAAAAAATAAATAAATAAATATTCAAACATGTAAACAAACTTGAGTTTTAGTGGTATTTAGATAGCTGGTTCGGGGAAGCGAGGGGGAGGAGGTAGGGGTAGGTGTTTTTAGCAGTTACGTCAGATATGCAAAGACCTCTGTAAATTGTAATAATAGTAATAGATATTATTAAAAACAAAAAGAATTTTATTTCTTTTAGGAAAAGTGCTATTTATTAGTTATCTTGTATGGCTAAATGTGACGTTAATTTGAGCGAAGGGGGGGGGGGGGAGAAAATGGGTAGGGCGGTTAAAATCGAAAAAAAATATAGATAAGGAATTCAAAGTGTTATAGTTTTTCGTGGTGTGTATTTAAAGCTAAATTATTAATTATTTTTTTTAGCAGTGACAGACAGGGTACAGAAATTGATCTCAGAACTTGCAACAGCGCAGCTTGTCCACGCAGCTCAGCCGTGGGCAGCCGTTGAAGTGTAACCCCACGACGTACGTGTTGTTGCGGCAGACGGTCCACCCCTGGTCCTTAATCCACGACTTCGTCTTGTGGTCATAACAATAGTCGTACGACTTGGGATGGTTACGCGCGGTCGTGCAGCGACCTTTTTTAACATCCCCAGTCTTCCAGGCCCCCTTGTTTTTTATACAACCCGTTTAAAAAGGCACCGGGCGGGGCAGCAAGCCCATGCGTCATTTTCTTCCAGAGTTTCGCTCCAGTCTTCGTCGTGGGAACTTATAACTCTCCAGCCAAGGTTTGGGCTTGTTGCAGCATTTGACCAGTTCCAGCCCTTGGTTTGAGATGTGCTTGATGCCGGTTTTGTTATAGTAGAAGCCGGCAATGATGTTGCCGTACCGGTCGCAGGTCGTCATGCCGCGTTTTTTTCGATGTACCGAGACCAGTCCGTGTGCTTGCAGCTGGCGTAGACTGTTGCGGCGAGCGTTAGCAGTGCTAGAGATTGGACTGCGGTGCTGTACATCTCTGAAATAAATGAAAAGTGTAAAGGGCTGAATTAGAGTAGAGTACTTCTGTTGACGCCCCTTTTGGCTTACTATTTTATGCAATGAAAATGCGTTACTTATATCGTCAGAGTCTCTTCCAGGAATCTCTTGAGGGGGGGGGGGGGTAGGGGGGGGGGCGAGCCACCTAAGAAAGTCTACTCCCCCTCCCCATCCCACCCAACGAAATGAAATTCATATAGAAAATATATACTTTTACTAGTGTCCGCCCCACCCCCTCCCCGGAAAATTTAGCCCCTTCCCCCCCCCCCCCCCCCCCCCCCCATCCAAAAATATCAAATGACCCCCAGAGAAAAAAAGTCTGAAAGAAACACTGTTTACCATAGGTATATATATATATATATATATACACTATTTTATGCAATACGAAAGTGTATTAATGTTTAGCTTTTGTAAATGTAGACCTACTATTTTGTGCAATTAGAAATGCATGAATGTTTACCATATGTAAAACAACTTTGTGAATGTGTAAAAGGGTACTACATCAAGATTATTGCGTAAGTTAAAAAAAAATAACTATAGCCTATAGTATAGGTTTATCCAACATAAAGCCAGTGTTTCTTCCCAGACTTTTTTCTCCGGGGGGGGGGGGGGGGGGGGGGGGGCACTTGAAATTTTCGGGGGGGGGGGGGGGGGCGGTAAACTTTCTTCGAGGGGTGGGGGGACACACTGTTAAAAGTATAGATTTTCTATATAAATTATATACGTTTCATTTCGTCGGGGGGGGGGGGCGGTAAAAAAAATTTCCGGGGGGGGGGGGCTTCGCACCCCCCTCCCCCGAAGAGATGCCTGGAAGAAACCCTGCATAAAGCACATACAAAGAAGCACTAATAAAGACACCCCCTTGAGGTATAACCCCGAAGTTGGGTTTAAGATGTCTACTCTTAAACATTCCGTTGAAAGAACAGTCGAGTTTTGTGAAGATCACGATGAGTTTCTGTCATTATATATAACCTTAGCAAATACCTCTTGCTGATAACGACACGCGATCTTTGCGACAAGTTTGTCCACTCCTCTGCCCACTAAGAATTTAATATACCACAGCTAGAGATACGGCGATGAGTGGTTCTAGATAAACATAACTTCACTGAAAAGCAAAGACGCATCAATTTTTTCACATACCCACCCATACGCAAAGCGTAAATAAGAAAGCATCATTAGATGAAACATACATCAATTTTCTATAATTCTCCTGGTATTCATTTTTTTAAAGGGAGGGATGGGGTAAACTTCATATATATATATATATATATATATTATATATGTGTGTGTGTGTGTGTGTGTGTGTGTGTGTGTGTGTGTGTGTGTGTGTGTGGTGTGTGTGTGTGTGTGTGTGTGTGTGTTGTGTGTGTGTGTGTGTGTGTGTGTGTGTGTGTGTGTGTGTGTGTGTGTGTGTGTGTGTGTGTGTGTGTGTGTGTGTGTGTGTGTGTGTGTGTGTGTGTGTGTGTGTGTTGTGTGTGTGTGTGTGTGTGTGTGTGTGTGTGTGTGTGTGTGTGTGTGTGTGTGTGTGTGTGTGTGTGTGTGTGTGTGTGTGTGTGTGGTGTGTGGTGTGTGTGTGTGTGTGTGTGTGTGTGTGTGTGTGTGTGTGTGTGTGTGTGTGTGTGTGTGTGTGTGTGTGTGTGTGTGTGTGTGTGTGTGTGTGTGTGTGTGTGTGTGTGTGTGTGTGTGTGTGTGTGTGTGTGTGTGTGTGTGTGTGTGTGTGTGTGTGTGTGTGTGTGTGTGTGTGTGTGTGTGTGTGTGTGTGTGTGTGTGTGTGTGTTTCCAGAAAACTGTGCAAGCGAAACAATGCGCAAATGAAAAATGCTTAAACAAAAAATGTGCAAATACAGATTAAATATTCTAATACACTTAAATTAGATAATTTTTTGAAGAAAATTGTTTAATTATGCTACACTGCACACGTCGTAATTCTTTGCTAATGTCTAAAAAAATGGTCGATTAAGAAAACGAAATATGTCCTTGCGCACTATTTTTTAAAACAATTTAGAAATAAACCGGGAGCGATCTCCCAAAACTTTCTCGAATATTCTAATATAAAATAACAGGGGATGGGAACTCGGACTATAGACATGATTTTTAATCCATTTTAAATACTTAAAGTTTTTAAAATAGAATAAAATCTCGTAGACAAAAGAATTGCACACCAAGTGAACGCCAAATAAAAAAAGTGCATAATAGTGCGCAATATTATTAGTACTTTAAAAATTTACATTCGTTTTTTTTGAGAAATCGGAAGTAGTGTAAATTGTTACTTCCGGCCAACGGAAATTACTCAAAATTTAACAGAAGGTAGAGAATTAGATCTTTTACTTACATGTGAAATTTCATTGATCTATCTGAAATAGTACTCAAGTTATAGGCTTTTGAAAAATTCAAAGTAGGAAAAGTACCACTTCCGGTTATCGGAAATCGCTCAAAAGTTGATACGGATTTACGATTTTGATAAAATACTTATATATGAAATTTCATTAACCTAGCTGTAACGGTACTCAAGTTATCGTGTTTACACACGGACAGACACACACACCCAGACAGACAGACAGACACACACACAGACATACGGACAAGATTGCAAAATTATGTTTTTCCGTATCAGTGAGGTGTAAAACGTCGAGATTTGTAAAAATCTCGATTTTTTTTTGCACGATTACAATACTTTCTCTATACTTCGTATATACGAGAAAGTAAAAAAAGGTTACCTTACTTTGTGCGCGGCAGATTCTGTGGGATATCGAGAAGAAGCGGGTACGAACACTCGGTCTTGAGTCTTTTGCCTAACGAGTCTGTAGGCTGATGATGTTAAGCAACATCCACACATCTGCTGCGCTGTTTTCATCAGGAGACGTAGCTAAAACTAATCATTTAATCTGCGGATGGTAATTCAATTTACTAGCAATCAGTGGCGTAGCGAGGTCAGGTGTCACCCGGTGTGGCACTTAATGGTGTCACCCCCAGAGGAGTAGCGACCCTTCGGGTACAAACTTTCAATTTTACGATTTGCACCCCCCCCCCCAACCGTTGTCGGGATTTGTCAAATTTGCTCTTAAAAGACTATTTAACACTCGAATTGATCACTTAATTAAGTGGAATTATCATTTTTTCTATATATTTTGCTATTTTTTGCCCTGGTATCACCCCCCTTAAATGTTGTCACCCTGTGCGGTGAGCGCCCCCCCTCGCCACGCCACTGCTAGCAATACAGTTAAGCATGTACGTAGTTCACTATGGGGACTTAATTGAATGTCATCGGAGTAAGTTCGTGATGGATTAGAAATTCAATCGATTTAAAAAAATTTTTACTGAAGAAGTTGGATGTTTGGTTTAATTTAATGTTTTATATACTATAACTGTAACTAGAGTGCGTACATCTCACGCTGTTTCGATATCAGAAGCAACACAAATAAGTCAACAAACAAACAACAAAACATTTCATCGAATGCGCAAGCGGATTCAGTGCCTTGAAATACTTGAATAATTCAGTTGAAATCCGGTTAAACTTATTTGCAGTGTTTCTTCCAGACTTTTTTCTCCGGGGGGGCACTTGAAATCTTCGGGGGGGGGGGGGGGGCGGTAAACTTTCTTCGGGGGGGGCAGACACTGTTAAAAGTATATATTTTCTATATAAATTATATAAATTTCATTTCGTTCGGGGGGGGGGGGGGGGGGGGGGGGCGGTAAAAAAATTTCGGGGGGGCTTCGCCCCCCCCCCCCCCCCGAAGAGATGCCTGGAAGAAACTCTGCTTATTTGTTGTAATTAGTTTTGGCCGACAGAAAATTATTGCCTTCATATTATATCGAATTGGAAGATCTGCCAATATTAAAAATGTATAATATGGTTGGATCCTAATAGAAATAATCAAAATGCAACGATATGGCCGAAACATAATAATGCGTTATAATATATATATATATATATATATATATATATATATATATATATATATATATATATATATATATATATATATATATATATATATATATCAGTGAATGTTTTAATAGACAACTTTAGTAGTATCTATTTTTTTATTGGACGTCGTTTGCTTTGAGGACAACTATTTCCTGTAACATTCAAAATTAAGCATTACTTTTCAGGCTGCGTAATCCAATTTGTGTTTCTACATTCGAAAATGTCTTATATTTTTTTTTTACTATTATTAAATAAAATCAGTTTTATACATTCAGTCAACCCACATTTTTTTTCAACAAATACTTGTTTTGTTAATTTGTATACATATGGCTAAAGATACTGTGGACAGAAGGAGAGAGAGAGAGAGAGAAGTGCGCACATTGGCTTATAAATATTACTAGGATTGATGATTAGCTAAAGAAAAAGACAAAGTAGTATTTAACTGTAGAATTTTTTAAGCAAAGAGGCTAGAGATATAAATTTCAATTTAAGATGTAACTTAATTGTCGACAAAATACATTATGTTAACAAATCATAACTGATTCCATAACCATTTACATTTAATTTATTAGTATAGAAACTTTTTTATTGACTTTTGAGCAAATAAAAATATCTGTGATTTTTTTTTCAGACAGGAATTTCGAGTTTATGTACAGCTGTTGTTGCGTGTTTAGTAGATGTACTCAGAGGCGTAGCGAGGGGGGAGGGGTGGGGGGACATATGTCCCCGAGCGCCGACCTTAGGGGGGAGGGGGCGCCAAATTGAAAGTTTGTCCCCGGGCGCCGGGAAGGGTCGCTACGCGTCTGGATGTACTACGTTGTTATTGAATCGGACTATGTATCCAAGGAATGAGGGAACTCTACTACACCTGCTAAAGCATCCAACTCGAGATAGTTTACCACGGCACGAGGAAACTCTACCAATGCGTTTACACTTGCGACATGAATGGTATACATGTCGAGAAAAAAAAAACAAACTCGCAACAAGTAATTGAACATCATAATTTCCCCACGGAACGTGTGTTCCTACGTGTTTTTTTCGATACATTTACACTAGGCCTATACATATCGCCAGTGGCGTAGCGAGGTCGGGTGTAACCCGGTAGCGTCACCCCCCCCCCCCCCCCCAGAGGCGTAGCGACCCTTCCCGGGGATAAACTTTCAATTTTTTATTTGCACCCCCCCCCTTAAACTCTGTATATATATATATATATATATATATATATATATATATATATATATATATATATATATATATAGTTCTATCTATAGTTATCACGTCACCCCCCCACCCTCTTGTCATAATTGTCAATTTTTACGTAAAAGACTATTTGACTTTAATTTAATCATTAATGGAACATTTTTTATCTGCACATTTTGCTTTTTTTTTTGCCCTGGTGTCACCCCCCTAAATGGTGTCAACCCGTGCGATCCGCACCCCCCGCCCTCGCTACGCCTCTGCATATCGCAAGTGTAAACGCAGTGTAATACATCTGCCCGAATTTACGCTCAGAGGGGATTATATACTTACGGAAATTGAATAAAGTTCTAGGCCTAATTATATTTGTTGAGTGATTTAAGAAGGTTTTGGTGTAATAGTTTTATTTCCAAGCGGTGGAAGACCAAGATATAGTTTGTAAAAATTTAGCGTTAGATGAACGACTTGCGGATTTTCTTTAGGTCATTTCTCTGGGGAGTTTGTCCACCGCTCTTTCTGTATATATATATATATATATAAATGTAAGCCCTGTAGTCTACGCCCACTCCAACACACAATAAAACAAACCATTCATATATATATATATATATAAATATACATACAACCATATATATATATATAAATTATATATATGTGCATACTATTTATAGTTTTTCTTCAGGGGAGGGGAAGAGGGGTCCCATTAGGTTAGATATACTTATTTTAAATAGGGTGTCGCCTGACCTAGCAGCGCCTCTGGGTCTAGGAATTCTATTGATATTTGAATGACAAGCTTTCTCTATGAGTGAGTCACTCAAAATTTTTATCAACTATAATATTAGTTTGATGACAACCATGGTATTTTTAGCTCATTGTCTCAGTTGTGCTTCAACTTTTTACAATGATCTCTTTTGTCCCCATGTCAGCTAGTTTTCTTGACTGTTTAAGAATATTAAGGAGGTTCTTCACATGACTTCAAAGCAAACACTTTTAGCTAGGCAAGTCTATATAAACTATATCACTTCATTTAAGTCAAAAGAACTGCTTTATTAATATTTATTATGCTAGCTAATTGATTGTAAATCACAGTAAAAAAACAAACAATTCAATGTACTTTGAATTTGGTAAACTGATATTTCAGTCAACAGCAAATATTTTAGTAACCACAGCATGCAAGTATCTGTCATAAGTAGAACATGTAATAAACACAGATCACCATACAAGATCATTGACTTTCACTTCTTTTCTTTTACACTATGTAACACCAATTTACATAATAAGGGAAATTGAGGAATTTAGCTGTGTAACTGATCTTAATCCGCATAGACAATTAACCACAACACAGCAATTAAAAGAACAAAACAAGATCATAGGAATTTAATACATGAGAGTTTATTAAATAATATAAACCCAAAATATTTTCACAGATTGTCTGAAAGTCTGTTGAAAACACAGGATACTCATCTAGCCTAGTCCAACACTCCACAATGTACTGACACTCCACAATGTCCTGACACTCCACAATGTCCTGACACTCCACAATGTACTGACACTCTCTACACCTGTCTGTATGTCCCGACACTCTATGATAACCTGATGGGAATAAATAAGGGAAACATTTCAGCAAGATAAAACAAAAGAAATATATTTTTTCCTGTGATTCTGCAGGACTAATAACATTAACTAGCATAATGAATTTACCTTCAAGCTACACATTCAGTCATCTTTGAATATATTATATTATGTATAAAATAATATATTTTTAACATAAGTAAATTGTATCCTAAAAGACTAAACTCCTACAGTGGGCAGTAAGTTAGAATACACCACTTACTAGTAATTACTTCCAAGTCAAGCCAAATCCATTGCAGTAAATGAATGATCTCCCATCTACTCCATGTGAGAGGTCAAGGGAAGACAACACATCTTTATGTACCCTCAGGCTGTTGGGCTGGTAATACAGAAGAAAACATGTAACTGTACTTACTAGCTGGTATGATTTGTTTTAGTGGGATGTAGCATGGTAATTGTGTGTTTATGTCTTTTGGTAAGTTGGTGGTGTAAGTGTTTATAGTTACCACAAATTCTTTTAGGGGAGGGGGTGAATGTGTTATGGTTCTATGTTATTTCAAGTACACCTTGGCAAGTAAGTTGTATTCAGTTTGTCCTCAGGAGTCAAATTGTTGTGAATTGTTGTCCCTTAACATGTACTGAGTTGTCCCCCTCAGATCAAATGCCTGTGAATAGTGTGAATGATTTGTAAAAAAAAAACATTGTAGACATGGTATGACCAGATTGTAGACTAAGGTTTGTGAACAGATTGTTAGGTAAATGCTGTCCTGTTCAAATTTACTGCATATTATATGTCTTGTTGCTGTCCGTCAAAACTTTGCTATAATAAGTTATTGTAAGTTTAAACATAAGTACTCCAATTTATTAATATTATGAAGATTTGTAACTTTCCTAAAATATGTATTAAAAACAAATTTAGGCCACAATAATTAATAATTGAAATATTCTTAATAATTATTACCATAAAATTACAATTCATAAAAATACAACACAGTATTCAATAAAGATCCTGTTAATAATAATAGTCTATACTTTAATATGTAGTATATTTTTTGTGTGCTGATCCCAGTTAGAATCTACATACCTAAGGTAACTTATTCTATTATTTGGAATACAGGAAGATGGTTTATCTATTGTCAAGTCCACACATTCTCTGCTGTAGAGGGGGTGGAAGCAGGCAATGTAACTGAAATAGCAATATAAACAGAAATATAAAAAGAAAGTGATATTTCAACGCCAAGGGTAAATCTTTCCTAGATATACTAAAACTATACTATCAACCCTCATCATATGTTATTGAAGATGACCCACGCCAGCGCATCTGCAGATAGTTTGTCAGAAGAATTTGGCTAAAAAGGAAAACTGATTCCATTACGCAGCTATTAATAGTATTTATTTTGAGCCAATTGTGCATCTATAAAAATAGGTCATTGCGATTCGCATCTTCTGCCAGCCAGACTAGTACTGGGAGAACTAAGCTTCTTCATCACAAGAGAAACATGATGTTGAAGTGCCTACAAACGACACACTGTCAACTTATGCCTTGGTTGACCTTAGCAATCTGGGTAACCTATTTAGTGAGCTAAGCTGCAATGTCTGCTTTGAAAAGCTTGTACTGTCGTGTGAGAAGAGAGCTGGCTCTGTGTTGATGCTACGGGTTGCATGCTCTAAATGTAAAATGCTTCATGCCAGCACTGCAACATCCAAGACACTATCAGAGAGCAAGCATTATGAGATCAACAGGCGGCTGGTAGCTTCATTTATGAATGTAGGAGTTGGATATGCTGGAATGAATGCTTTCTGCGAGGCCATGGGAATGGACTCCATGGAATGTAAGACATACACAGCCCATCTAAATGACCTTCATGCTAAAAACCTAGTGTTTGCAGAGAAGGTCAAGGCCGATGCCATTCACACTGAGAAAAAGAAGTATGGCTCAGGGGGTGCAGACACACTCGACCTGACTGTCAGCTTTGACGGTACATGGCATAAGAGAGGCCATACATCCAAGCATGGACTAGGAGTTGTAATAGAAACCACTACTGGATTAGCAGTTGATTTTCATGTGATGTCCACACACTGCCCGGTAAGAGTAATTATTAGGCATCCACTAGTTAAAATTATTTCCTAAAAAGACGTATGAACTGTTTTTGCTTACAGAGACCAAATTTTTTTTTTCAGCTGTGTTCTACAACAGGCCGCACTAAGAAGAGTGAAAGCCTTGCTCCCTACCAAGAGTGGTATGAAGATCATAAGGCAGACTGCAACATCAACCACATAGGATCCTCTGGTCTGATGGAAGCTGAAGCGGCCAAGACTATGTGGAAACGCTCCCAGGACAATGGCCTACGGTACACTAAATTTGTAAGTGACGGAGACTGCAAGACGTACAACGAGCTTCTGTCTCTGTCACCCTATGATGTGCCTATATCAAAAGAGGAGTGCACCAATCACGTGTCCAAGAGGTTAGGAGCAGCACTAAGAAACCTAGTGGCTGCAGAAGCAAAGAATGGCAGGACGATAGGTGGACGGAAAGCTGGAAGCCTAACACAAGTTAGTACCCTTTTCAAATATTGTCAGGATTTTCAATTTTATGTTCCTTGCTAAAGTGACAATTTATTTTGTAAACATATTTTAATTTTTAAAAATATTCCTCAATTTACGGGCACAGATGAACCTTCTCCAGAGGTATTACAAGAAGGCAGTAGCGAGTAAATGTTCAGATGTAGAAGAACTGAGGAAAAAAATCTTCATGAGCTTCTACCATGCAGCTTCCTCTGACGAAGTGCCCAACCATCATGACTGTCCCACAGGAGTTCAGTCTTGGTGCTTTTGGCAGAGAGCCATGGCTCTGGGGCAAACACCCCCTTCACACACAGGTAAAAGCAGCTGCTTTCTGTCAGAGGTTGTGGCTGAGAAGGTAAAGCCCATATATGAGAGGCTCACCTCTGACAGTTTGCTTGAACGCTGCTTATCTGGCATGACGCAGAATGCTAATGGAAGCATCCACGCAAAGATTTGGGCGAGGATACCAAAACACATCTTTGTGTCGAAAAAAAGAGTGGAAGTGGGCACAGCATTGTCAATTGCTGAATTCAATTCAGGGAGTGTCGGTCTCCACCAATTCCTTGAGAACATTGGCTGCAAAGTTGGCGGTGTAACTTTGAAGAAAGGAAAAAAACGAGACATTCTTCGGGTTAGCAAAGCTGAAAAGAAGGAGGGAATAGAGGCAAAGAGAAGAAGAAAGCAGATAGTAAATGCAAGGCTGATTGTAGAGCAGCAGTTTTTAATTCTGAGGGGGCTAAAAGCTATAGTGTGGAGTGTCATTGCTGAAATTTTTTTTTTAAACATTTATTTTCTAGGCTGCTTTGTTTTTTAATTATATTTTTTTTAAATTGGATTTTTTATCAATTTGTTGCATTGATTTGGCTATAGACATATTTGTATATAATAAAATATTTTGTCATTAAACTTTAATTTTGCCGTTTCTCCATTTTGTCATTTTTAAGGCAGTAGTGTCTTAGGAATGGATATAACTTAAGATGTGTCTGTCAGAATCACTTCAAATTTCCACAGTGTATTTCTATTATGTTTTTCTATTATGCCTTAGAACAATTTTGCTGATTTTAATATAACAAAAAAATTATTACCATAGAATGAAACATTCATGCCATGCAGACAGAATATCTATGAGCACCAGATTTGGCAGACACCACATGACTATATTGGTGATAAAACATCTAGCCAATTAATCATTGTTGATCAGAAAGGTAGAATCAATACATACTTTAACTATAATAATGTTATGCCCTGGAGCATAATTCTAATTGGCGGAAAAAAAAATTTTTTGGCAGAGAACACATCAGAAAGATTATGTTTTGTAGCTGTGAGGAGCAACCTTTAACACTTCTGAAATTGGGCCTCTAGGCAGGCTCTCCAATGATACCAAAAGTGGCATATCATGTTGAGCTATTCATTCAAATGAGAAGTCTTCTTTTAGAAGGCCATGGGCCAATTAAAACCTTTTGCAGCTTTCTGAAATTTAATAGTTTGTGAGTTACCAACTATTCTTTGTTAAGTGATTTAAAATTTTTAAAGTCAATAAACTATATATAAAGATATTTAAAAAAAATGTTTTTTCAGAAAAATATACTCTTTATGCTTTTTAGAAGCATTTGAGAAATTCAAACATTTCATGTATAGGGTTGAACATCCTGTTGAATTAGTTGATGATGACACTCAGTGTCCTGCTTGCTTTAATGTATGTAATTATTTTATTTTTTTATTTTTTTTAACTCGAGACTTTTGTGTTAACAGTCATTAGCTCTAACCACGCTGTCTCTGATTATTACTTATGACATTAGAAGATTAATTATTGATAATGAATAGGGTATTTATATCGCAGTGCCTATTTACATTTTAAAAACAATTACATATATAATAGATGTTATTAAGACTAACTATTAAAAACTTTTTTGATTAACTTTTTTTAGAAGAAATATTTGACTGTTGAAGAAAAGAAACAGCTCAATTCAGCAATTGAAAATGGAATGACAGCTAGAGATAAGGAATGGATAGGAAAGCTGGCAAGGGAAATCACCCTGGGTATAGGTGCGTCCAAGAAATTAGCAGTTATCGCTTCTCAACAGAAGGTCGGGGACCAACCATTCAAATCACAACTTCTATTATAACAGACAAGGCGAGTGCATGTGTACACGCTGTAGTCCCAAGCTATTATAAAGTTATGTAAAATCTATATGTATAATAAAAATTTTTAATTAAGGCAACACATACACAAACCCTAACCCTGGGTTATCGTGTTGTTTTTAAAATAGGTGAGTCTTTCTTTGACAAGTACCACCATTTTTACTATGACAACTATTTTACAAGTGTCAAGTTAGCTGAGGACTTGCTTCAGAGAGACACTTACTCGTGTGCGACCATTAGACCCTCGCAAAAAGGTTGGCCTAAGGAATTTAAAAATCTTAAGCTAAAAAAATCAACTGAAACTGGAGTCCGGTTTCGATAGATTGGAAACCTAGTTGCTTGCTTTTTCAATGATAAGAGGCCAGTGCAGGTTTTATCAACAAATGCACAACCTATTATGTCAACAACACAGCGAAACACTGCTGGTGGACGTGTGGATATGCAGATACCTACACCAGTATACACATACAACAAGGGTATGGGTGGTGTAGATCTACATGATCAACTGTGTGTTATCCCATTGGCAGGAGAAGCAGGAGGTCTCTAGTGTGGTTTTTGCTTCAGGTTGCCACAATAAACTCTTACATCTTCCTGCCGCTTGAGTGTCCAGCTACATTGTTGTGAGTACTACTGAGTACTCATAGAAGGATTTAAACCGTGTTTGATTATGGAGACAGTAGTAGGGATAACATTTACACATAGGGTTCTGAGATTACATAGCAGCACAAGTGGTAAAATTAGATTAAGTGGTGCAAGTAGTGTAGGACTAGAGAAACCTGTGTGACTTATAAGTTGTGTAAAGGCAGGATTACTACTCACACTTATGTATGTTCTTTTGAATGTTGTCTGTAACCAAGGAGCATTGAAATGTAAATTTGCTGATATTTGTCTTTTCGACTGGTATTAGTTGTAACACATATGGTTACCAGCCAAGGGGGGATAAGTAATAAAGTTGTAATTCATTGGGTTGTGGCCCCAGTGGGACCTTTGGCGCCCAACGTGGGGCTTGACCTTGAGAGGTAGGCATGGAGCTACAGGCAAGTGCGTAGCGGCCCGTGATGGTGGAGGTGTGTGCTCCAGCACACAGCAAACTAAACGAGTTCACCGGCCTACCACTCAATAGGGGAGGGGAGTTTCCCGGACTGGGAAAACCAAGTGCAAAGTTTGCTGCGGAACACCAGCGTTCCCAACCAGTTGCCAGCTAATATATGTCCTATCATCCAAGTTGTTGCTAAACACATTTTTAGCTCTAAAATACAAGATAGTGAGCTTCCATGTAAAGAAACATCAGTATAGCTGATGAAGGCCACATACTGGCAAAAAAGTATATTGGTCAACGTTTAGAAGTTATTTCATATTTTATTTTTTGTTTTCAGACCCAAGACAGCATCTGATGTAGACGGTGGGCCTCAGTTCACCTTCCCAAATTCCGACCTGCTAAGAAACCTGGAATTCATCTTAGTCAAACTGGAGACATGTTAACTAAAAGTGCTGCTAGGGAATTCTTGAGCCCTGTGTCCTTTATCAAGCTGTACTTCACAGTGGATCTGGTGAAGACAATTGTTATGTACACCAATAATTATGAAGCACACTGTGGACCAACAAGACCCTTTGTCTTCAAAGGGTGGTAAAATGTAAGTATTGATGGGTTTTATTCTTTTTTAGGTTTACTGATGTACATGTCCATAGTTCAAGCTCCAAGTGTAGCAAAATTTTGGTGCACATTGTCTATTTACCGTAGCTTATGGGCTCATAGATTCATGACGAAAAAGAGATTCACACAAATTACATCCTATTTAAATGTTTCAAACTGTGAGACAGAAAACCCAGATGTCAAGCTTAGTAAAGTAAGGTTTTTGTATGAATACATTCATAGAAAATGTCAGGCACTTTATCAGCCAAACCAACAACATTTGTCTATTGATGAAAGAATTGTAAGAAATAAGGGTAGATGTGATGGTGTAGATTAAACGTAGATTGCAGGTTAGGTTTGACGACACACGTGACGAGACTAAACGGGTCATGGTAGGGGCGAAGAGGGGAGATGTGCTGAGTCATTGTTAATGCAAGCGGGTTATTCCCCCTCTCACCTGAATCGGGACTGACCGTGGCCGAATAGGAGCTCAGGTGCTCAGCTTACAGATAAAGTAACACCTGCTACACCTACCACCACACAAACACCACCTAGTAATGGAGGAAGAAATATATTTAAGTATTTCACAGTTTAATAAGAAGAGAAGAGTATTTTCCCCCACCACAGTAGATACACTTTACGCAAGTATATTGGTGATAAGCCAACTGAATGGGGGAATGAAACTATGGGTGTTAGCTGAATCTATTACTGGCTACACTTCTGAAGTTTATTTAGGTAAGCAAGACACCACACAATATACTTTCACCTTTGGCTTAGCTTATGATGTAGTAATGCGATTGTTAAAGTCAGTTATGCATCAGGGTTATCTCATTTTTTAACAACTTTTATACTAGTGTTAAAACTATTGAAAGATCTTTTTAATGTGGAAGTTGTGCTTGTGGCACAATTTTAAAACATAGAAAAGGTTTTCCTATTGCTCTAGAAGATGTGAAGCCTTTTGAAAAAGTTTCAAAAAGAGGTTTAGGGAAGGTGAAATTGTACCAGTTCAGTGGCGTGATAATAAAACTGTAATGTCTAGTTTTATGACAGCTAATGGTTAGGTAAACAAGATTAAAGGTTGAAGGTATTTTTACACAGTTGTCAGTTGATCAACCACATTCAGGAATATAATTCACAGATGGGAGGGGTAGATAAGAGTGACCAATTAATCAGTAAATATAATTTTCTAAGAAACTGGCAAAAACATATATCGGTGAACGGGCCGGCTGCGACAATTTCGGTTTACATAAAGATGGGACAAGCCGTAAAAGGAAAAAAAATACTTGAGACAAGATTTCTCTTAAACACAGGAGAGTGCACTAAACATGTGTTGAAGATATTAAGCACAGCACTCAGGAACTTGGGGACATGAGTCCAAGAGTGGCAGGACATTAGCTGGGCGTAAAACAAGAAGCCCCACAC
This sequence comes from Physella acuta, assembly GCF_028476545.2. Classification (NCBI taxonomy): domain Eukaryota; kingdom Metazoa; phylum Mollusca; class Gastropoda; family Physidae; genus Physella; species Physella acuta. Next base: position 25,308 of record NW_026733232.1, read on the forward strand.
AAGTGAGTGCAATTCAAAAATGTGAGATTGTATTTCCATGTCCCTCCTGTGAGGAGCATTGTGGTTTTGATTTAACTGAAAATAATTGTGGATTGTCATGCAAAGTTTCCTTTTCTTGTATAAAATGTAAGGAAACATTTACTTTAAACAGTTCTAATGAGAATATTAACTTAAGATTTCAGTTATCAATGTACTCAATAGGTTGCCACTATGAGCAAGTTAAGAAATTATTAGGTAAAATAAATATGCAGCAATCATTTTAAAAGTAGGATACATAGTGCTACAGCAATAGCTGCTAAAATTGTACAAAAAGAAGCAGCATCAGAGCTTAGAAGTTCTCAATTGTCTGAAGGTGTCACAGTATCTTGTGATGGCACTTGGCAGAGACGCGGCTTTGTATCTAAAAATGGAGTATCCACTGTCTTGTCTGTCAATCCTAAAGGTCCTCCTAAAGTTATTGATACTTTTACAAGTAGCAACTACTGTGATAAGTGTCCCAAGAGCAAGAAGAAGCTTTCCCCTGAACAGTTCTTGATATGGAAAGAAAAGCATGCAGAAGAGTGTGAGCAAAATTATGTTGGAACAGCAGAAGCGATGGAACCGCAAGGAATTCTTAAAATATTTCAACGGTCACAGGAAAAGTATGGATTAAATTATGTAGGTTATCTAGGGGATGGTGATTCCAAAAGTTATAAAACTGTTGCTGATGCAGAACCAGAAATTTATACAGGTAAAAGTATCACTAAGTGTGAATGTTCCGGACATGTCCAAAAGCGGATGGGGCGCAGGTTGATGAACAAGGTAAGTGAATGCAAAGGAAACTATAAAGAGAATGGAAAGCAATATAAAGGTATAGGAGGAGCAGGCAGGCTTACACAATCAGCAATTAAGAGAATACAGGGTCATTATGGTGGTGCTATTAGAAAAAATGCAGGTAATATTGTTGCAATGAAAAAGGCTGTATGGGCTATTTGGAAACATAGGACAGGTGTACATGATGATTGTGGACAGTGGTGTACTGGACAAAAGGACTTAGATAAAGCTAATAAGAGTAAGCTACCAAAATTTGTAACAGATGAAATTAAACCAGTATTTGAGATCCTATCATCCAATGCATTATTAGAGAAGTGTTTGCACGGCGGTACACAGAATGTGAATGAATCTTTTCACAATTTAATTTGGAAGAGGTGTCCAAAGACAGTCTTTGTAGGAAAAAAGAGGTTGGAAATAGCTGTTCATGATGCTACTATTGTTTATAATCAAGGGGAGTTGGGTCGCAGAGAAGTTTTTAAACTTTCAGGCTTAGATTGTGGTTTTTATGCCGAGGCGTCATTTCGAGCTTCGGATAAAAAGAGAATTATGTCTTCATTAAGTGTCCAACAAAACAAGAATAGTATGTCCAAGAGCACAAAAACTAGAGTAACTAATGCAGATGATCACATAGATGATATATATTTATATATATACCTGGGGGCTTTTAGGTTCAATTTAGTAATTAGAATTTGTCAAACATTTCAGTTTTTCTTAATTTTCTTAAAATATGAATTTTTAATAAATTTTTGGCACAAATGTCAAGATTATTCAAAAACTAAGCTTTAGCTATGAAACTTTCAGACATTGTTCACCTCCCAAGTGTGCACCAAACATGCTCTTTTATTCAGTTTGCTATTTGAGTTTAAAAGTTATGACTTGTGAACTTGTCCCTACCCCTACTACTTTTTTGAAAATGGGTAAAAATTCATAAAAAAGAAGGTTTTATTGGTTTTAAATAATTATAATTCAGATTGTGTATTTTAAGTAAAGCTTTAATCATAATTCTGGAAAAAATTGCATGTTTTATGGTCAAAATGGGCTAAAATCACACAAAAAGTTACTCTAAGTAATGTCAAGATGATTTAAGTTTTTCAAGAATAAAGAATAAATTGATTTACTAAAAACATGCTTTGAGAGTTAACTGAACAACAAAATTGCTGGTACAATTTACAATCAGCATTGCATAACTGTCAGGAGATTTTAGTATATTGCATTAGATGTTATGTTCTAATATTTGTATGAGCCAGTGTTATTTCAATTTCAAGAGATGGCTCTTGAAGATAAATGCAACTTTTCTCTGAAATATTCAGGAGATATGAAGGTATATTGCAACAGAGATGTTATGTTCTAAAATGTGTATAAACCAGAGTTATTTCCCTTTCAAGACATGACTTGAAATAAATGCAATTTCTCTCTGAAATATTCAGGAGATTAAATATATTGCAACAGGAAACATTTCCTCTGTTGATCCAACAAGTTATTTGATTTTAACCCTGTTGTCATTGCTAGCAAATTTCTTAGAAATTGTGATACATATATTACACTGGGTCCAATTAGTTATTGTTTGTTTGCCTAACGACCTAATGCAACTTCTCTCTGACATTCAGTCAACAGGTAACTCTTACTAGCAAATCTTGCTAAATTTGGGAAAGGTTAAATGCCATAGGATTCATGAAACTGAAAAGAAATGCAAAGACTTTAAAACATGTCATTTGACTGGAATCCAAAATGTATGACAAACTACCGGCTGACATCATGACAAGGAATAATCTTTTAGACTAAGAAAAGGCCACAACAGGTGACAAGAACTATTTCAAAGACTATAAAGACAGTGGTGTTAGTTTCTCAAAATTCAGAAGTTTAATAGCCGGAATGGAGTTTCAGACAACAATGATAATTAATAGTATTAATAGTTCACTGTACAATAGATTTGTATATTTTCCATATAGGGAGCTTTCATTACTTTAAACCTTCATAAAAGCTTTTATATTATATAATATTACATAGATGAGACTTAAACTGATATCAAAGAAAGATATCTGCACAAAGGGAAGGGTAGACCAAAAGGCCTTCCCAAAACATATAATAGAAACAACAAGATCTTTGTAAAGTTATAACATCTAAGAAAGGAAGGAAATTTCATGTGGTCACAGGTTAGTATTTAACTATCAGTACATGCTAGATCTAGATAGTACATTTGAAATACTAATGAATTAGCTTTATCAAAAGGTAGATGTTGGAGTCAAGGTTGATGGAAGGGGCCCTAACAAGATTCCGTAACATGATTGATGCTGCCAGATCTACATTTTATACACTAGAGCCTGACCTCATGGAGGACTTTCTAAACAAGGAAATTTGCTATTAGCCACATTTCTACTAGAAGACAAACTCAACCAGGATATTGACTATTAATTACAATGCTACCCAATCAGCATATTGACCTGTCTTTTTGAACCTGCTCTAAGATTTCTGATTACTGTATTAGTTAGTTTCATTTAGAATACCTAGCATTTGTCGTCATACTCCAATATCCTGAACGAAATTGCCTTTGTCAAAAGATTTCTCTCAATAGGGCAGTTGACTTGGTGCATAAAAAAGAAGTTGTGGATATTGCAGTAAGCTTTGATGGCTCATGGCAAAAAAGAGGGCACACTTCAAAACACTGTGTGGCTGCATTTTTTTTTATAGAATTTATTCCCAAGCTATAAAACAAAATTCTTTGTTTATAAAATGAGCAATAATGTATTCTTTTAATTATAAGGGTGTGCAGTTACTGGAGCTACCAAGAAAAAGATAAGTGAAGCTGCATACAATGTGTGGTATAACAACCATGAGTGCAGCATAAACCACAGTGGCTCTTCAGGGCTAATGGAAATTGAGGCAGCTAAGGTGACGTGGCTGAGCTCCTTGCTAAACAAGTTACGGTATAAAGCAAAAAAGGCCTCAGAAATAGGTCTCTGGAGAGTCTAAATGTGGTAAATGAGAGTCCCGACACAGGGATTGAGTTGTCCCGACACAAGGCTAAGAAATCCCAAGTGACAGTGCAAACTAGCAGGTTTGTTACTGAGTTAGACATCACTGTTGATAATTTTAAACAGATGCAAGCAGAAGACAAAACACTTAATGATGTGAGACGGCTCGCTAACCAGCCCCCTAACCAACACTCACCCTCACGGTCTATTGTCTATTGGTAAGAAGTTACACAGCGCCCGACGGCCTAGGCGATGAGGTGGAGCAACTAGTAGTTCCTACACAGTTACGTCAAGCTGTACTCGAGGTAGCGCATGATAACTGGTCAGCTCACATGGGCGTGGCTAGAACCAGGTCCAGAATACTGGAGCAGTTTTGGTGGCCAGGTATAAGAAAGACAGTAACTAACTATTGTAAGACTTGTGATGTCTGTCAAAAGCTCAAGAAACTTAGGGCAGGGGGACGGGTTCCTTTAAAAATGATGGAGGAAGTAAGCAAAATCTGGGGTATGGTAGCAATAGACATAGTCGATCTGATCAATCCCATGTCTACTAAGGGGTACAGGTACATTCTGACCTTAGTTGACATGATGCAAAACAAGATTATGTTAATGTAATGCATATACTAAATATTTTTTTTTATATATATATATATATATTTATTTAATTATTTATTTATATGTGAAGCACGCTGCAGCTGTTGTATGACAAGCTTACGAAGAGAGAGATGAAGCTTTGAAAGCTGCCATAGATGCCGGAGAAGAACCCATTATAAACATCAGTGTGTCCTATGATGGGACATGGCACAAAGGAGGCTTCACCTCCCTATATGGCATTGGTACAATCATCGACATACTTAATGGGCTTGTACTTGATAGTCATGTGCTGAGTAAATATTGCCACACCTGCAAACATGCAGGGAAAAGGACGATGCCAGATGATGAACGAGAAGCTTAGGAGGAGTCACACCAAACTGACTGCTGCAAAAACCACAATGGTTCCAGCAAATCCATGGAGGCAGCTTCAGCAGTGGGGGGGGGGGTGTCCTGAAGAAAGGTTTGGCTTGAGGTACTTAGAAATGTTGTGCGATGGTGACTCATCTGCTTTCAAAGCTGTATGTGAATTTGATCCATACCTTGGTTATGAAGTGAAAAAGCTTGATTGCGTTAATCATGCCGATAAAAGAATGGGCACAGCTCTTAGAAAACCAACCAAAAAAATGAAAGGGTTGGTGGCAGAAGTGTTGACAGACTAACTGAAGCCAAGTGTGACAATTTACAAAATTTTTATAGGAGGGACAATTTTATCCAATCTTCCTGATATAGCATTGATGTAAAATGGTGTATGGAGCACACTATATCACTCCATGTCAACGACAATGAGCCCAGGCACCATCAATGTCCCACAGGGATCGACAGTGTTTTTTTTCAAAAAAGCACTGGCAAAATTCAGAGCACAGGCAATTCTAGATAATTATCTCTACCCGTGACCACAAATGGTTTCCCATCTACCAGCTGATGACAGCTTATTAAAAAGACTTATCCATGGTGGTACACAAAACACCAATGAAAGCTTAAACCATTTGATATGGATCCAATGCCCGAAGACAATATCCATGGGCAATAGAAGAGTTCAGGCAGCGTTGACACGAGCGTTCTCAACATTACATGAGGGGCCATTATGCTTTGTTTCTGTTTTAAAAAAGACTCCTCCTTCAACACCATTACACAAATGGTTCACTCTTGCCCTGTCAGTCAAGCTAGTCTTGCCCTTCTGTTGAAACAAGCACAGCACATTCACTAGTAAACTGCAGCCAATTCTTTCTTTCTAGCCTGCACGGTCTTCTATCTACTTGTGCTGGTATCCGTCTCTCTATTTAAGGAAAAGGTGTTCAGGGATTAGGCATATTTATGTTCTGGTGAAATAACTTTAGCATAATATTCAGCAAGACCATGAATCTCCATTACTGAAACATGCACCGATCAAGTTTCAAAACGCCTTGACACAGCCCTTGGAAATTAATTCTCTGGAGAGTCAAAACGTGGTAACACACTTGGAAGAAAAGTTGGTAGCCTTACACAGGTAACTAAATTAGCAAATGTGCTCAAATTATAGTGTTTTTTTTCAAAAGAAGTAATGAATATTTTAGTTTTTTCTCCCTAGGTTAAAATCAACCTCCTCCAAAGTTACTACAAGAAAGCAGTATCCAGTAAGCCAGCCACAGTAGAGGAGCTAAGAAAGAATATTTGGTGTGCCTTCTATCATTCATCTTCGACCTATGGAAGTCCCCAACACCAGCAGGGAAATCCTCCTGGTGCTTCTGGCATCGTGCTATGGCACATAATTCAACACCACCTCACGAAGGCAGGAGCTCATCATTTATCTCTGAACATGTTGCAAAGCATGTCCGGGATATATATGAGCGACTGACCACTGATTCACTCTTGAGCAGATGCATGATGGGTTTAACACAAAACCCAAATGAAAGCCTGCATTCATGCATATAGGCACGTTGTCCAAAGCACATTTTCGTAGGGAAGGAGGGGATAGAAATTGCTGTAGCATTAGCAGTCTTCCTGCTTTTATGCACAGCATTGGCTGTTCCTACAGTGCTTCTTCCCAAGTCATGGCTGCCAGGAGGGATAAGCGCAGCATAAGCACCTCAGAGAGGAAAAGCTCTTTGGAGGCGAAAAGGAGGAGGACCCAAATGGCTGTAGCAAGCTCCAGAGCACAGCACAAAATGGAGCTGCAGGAAGGCAGACCTTATTCTGCTGGAGCATTTTAGCTGTTGTAAATAGTCTTCTGGCTTTTAATACCGTCATTTTTCTTCGTATTATGTATGTTATGTGTATTTTCAACGATCAATTTACTTTATTGTTGAAGGCATTTGGGGTTTTTAATTAAAAATGATGTTTTTCGCTTTTTTACCTTAGAGGGTACACATGCTTTGATTTAGTTTTCATAACTGATATTGATGTAATTTATCTGTTCAATTGAAAATAATATGTATATATTGGTTAATCTTTATAAACAATTTTTTACATTGTCATAAGAAAATCTGAAAAGGTTGTGTGTTTTGGAACTTTTAGGGCTGGAAACAGCTACAGCCAAAATTCGTTAAATTCATCCCATCATTCAAGTTGTTGCAAAACACATTTTTAGCACCAAAATTCAAGATATTGAGCTACCACACAAAGCAGCATGTCACCTTATAGCTGATGAAGGCCACATACTGGCTAAAACATATCGGTCAACGTCTGGCCAGCTGCGACAATTTCGGCTTACCCAAGGATGGGACTAGCCGTAAAAGGAAAAAAATACTTGAGACAAGCGTTATATTAAACACAGGAGAAGTTTTCAGCCTGGGGTTTACAACCGTAGCCATAGAAACAGGCCAGGCTATAGCTAATGACATATCAGCTAAAATAGAAGAGGTCGCATTTCTTAATGGGTCCCACTGTCTATGATGAGTGGTTCCTCAAGCACAAAAATAAATGCAGCATCAACCACAGTGGCTCTTCAGGGCTAATTGAAATTAAGGCAGCTACGGTGTTGTAGCTCCTTGAAAAAGAATTTACGGTATACAACTATGGTTAGTGGTAGAGACAGCAAAACGTATAATGCATTGCTTGCGCTGTAACCACACGATGTTGATATGATAAAAGAGGAGTGCACCAACAAGGTTTCAAAATGCCTTGACACAGAAATTAGTCTCTGGAGAGTCTAAACGTGTTAATATGCTCGGAGGAAGAAAAATTCAAGATAGTGAGCTTCCATGCAAAGAAGCATGTCGCTTATAGCTGATGAAGGCCACACACTGGCAAAAACATATATCTGTCTGGCTTACATAAGGATGGGACAATCCGTAAAAGGAAAAAAATACTTGAGACAAGTGTTCTATTAAACACAGGTAAAGTTTTCAGCCTGGGGTTTACAACCGTAGCCATAGAAACAGGCCAGGCTATAGCTAATGATGTATCAGCTAAAATAGAAGAGGTCGCATACCTTAATGGTAACAAGGAGGATGAACTTGTTGATATCCTGTTAAAGATGTCATACTTTATGAATGACAGGGCAGCAAATGAAAAAAGTCAAATGAATGTATTGAAGCCTGGAGGAGTGATGTTTTAGAAAGTTCAGGGGCAGAAAATGTACTTTATATGAACTCCTTTTTCTGCACAGAACATATTCTTTTAGGTTTCCATACCTACTGCGCTAAAGAATTTAAAGAAATTCAGGCGATATATGGAAAATTAGGTTGAGCTATGTACCAGGATTTTGCAGGCTACAATTTTGAGTGGCTGCCTCAACAAGAGTATGTAGGATGGCATCCGAAGTTTTTGGGCCTATTGGAGACCATCTTGGTTTAAGGGATGAGTGGGAAGCACATTGTGCCAAAAATGCAGTAAAACCACTTATTACGAATTATAAAGATAACAGATTTAATGGCCTGTTTGAAGTTTCATACCTGATTTTACTTAAAAAGCACGATTTTGTATTAATTCTTAATTCAGTTAAAACACCTAATAGAAAATTGCAATCTCTACTCCTTGATTTGCAAGACAACACAATTCATCAAGTGCTAGCAGCTTTAGGACCACTTTGGGAAATAATTACTGCAGGTCACATAAAGTACCTTGAGTTAGCTGAACTTTTTGCACCGTTACACAATTTTGTCAATGAATGTATCCAGGAGCCACTACGAATTATCAACACTATTAGAGTGTTTATGTGGCAGTGCTCCTCAAAAAGACAGTCGAGACAAATAATTTGGATCAGGAATGCCTTTTAAAATGTATTGTTTTAGGTTTCCATACTTACTGTGCTAAAGAATTTAAAGAAATTCAGGCGATATATGATTTTGCGTTGGCTGCCTCAAGAGTATGTAGGATGGCATCCGAAGTTTTTGGGCCTATTGGAGACCATATTGGTTTAAGGGATGAGTGGGAAGCACTTTGTGCCAAAAAAGCAGTAAAACCACTTATTACGAATTATAAAGATAACAGATTTAATGGCCTGTTTGAAGTTTCATACCAGATTTTACTTCATAAGAACGACTTTGTATTTATTCTTAATTCAGTTAAAACACCTAATAGAAAATTGCAATCTCTACTCCTTGATTTGCAAGACAACACAATTCATCGAGTGCTAGCAACTTTAGGACCACTTTGGGAAATAATTACTGCAGGTCACATAAAGTACCTTGAGCTAGCTGAACTTTTTGCACCGTTACACAATTTTGTCAATGAATGTATCCAGGAGCCACTACGAATTATCAACACTATTAGAGTGTTTATGTGGCAGTGCTCCTCAAAAAGACAGTCGAGACAAATAATTTGGATCATGAATGCCTTTTAAAATGTATTGTAACTGCAGTTGGTTTTAAAAACTGCTTAGAAGCACAAGTCCAAGATTTTCTTCCAGGAGGAAAATACAGCCAAAATCCTAATTCTGTTGAGCTACAAAGAACAGGGTTTGCTCATGTAACAAATTTAGCTTGTGAGCACCATTTTGGAGACTTAGACTCCAGCCAAAAGCGGCGACCGAATGCATCCAATCATCACCATACTACAGTACAACTATTAAAAAGAAATAGGGGAAAGATTGGCAAGGTGCATTTTACCCCGGTCTAAATTTATCTGTCGATGAAATGGTCAGTGGATATAAGGGAGGGTGAAAGAACAAACAGTTCAATGCCACAAACCCTTCTAAATATCATATAAAAACATCTGGCTTGTGCGACACTAAGACGTGGCATGTCGATTTGTTCAAGTACTACGGTTCTGTGACTTCTTACCATCCAGACATAGACATCCACAGTACCATGGCTGTAAAGGTTTTTAAAAAATTGTTGGCACCACTAACAAAAGGCCGCCATATTTTTGCTAAATACCTCTGTTCTGTTGACACAAGAAGGAATTTTTTTTCTCCTGCACTCAAGTCTCTTGTCTTGAGCCATATAGAGATGAAGTGGTACATGTATAAAGACAAGTACCTTAGGGTTAAAAAGGCTAAAAGGTTTACATCAGTTGTAACCAGTCAAGGGCCTACATATTTAAAAAAAATTTAAATAAGGCCTGTTTTCCTCTTACAAATTTAAAAATAGGAATTAAACAAGGTTTCCACAATGAAGAAGCTGCACCCTTGAATTAATTTTGTTTTTTTAAAAGGGAAAATGCAGCAGTGTGATTGGCAAAACAAGAAATGATGCAGAAATGCTGGTAAATTTAATTGAAGAGCGGAGAAGGGGTGATGCAGGCTTTATTGCTGACTATGGACTATGGACTAAATTCCAAAAAAATGAGCTGAAGTATTTTTTTCAATCCAGCAAGATGAGGGAAACCTTTTCCAAATTTCCAGAACTAGTGTGCTTGGACTGCACTTATTGTGTGAACAACAGTGGCATGCCATTAATTAGATTAATTGTTCTTGATGGACTGGGACCACCCCAGTTGGTTGCATTTGCTCTCATTCATTGGCAATGAGATTGCTGTCATGTATAATAAAATTTAAAAAACCGTTCATTTATAAATTTATATAATCCAGCAACTATTCACATAAAGACTTATTAAGGACTTATCAGAGATAGCTAGCCTGGAAAGGGTATTTCCAAGAACAATCTGAACAATCTGTGAACTTTGTTCCATGTCAAGAAATTTAAAAAAAGTTTCATAATAAAGGTGTATTAGTAACATAAAATTCAAAATTTTGCCATTGCTGGATGCTATTTGTTATGTCAAAGCAGTGGTGACCACTTTCTGATTGTTTATTGACATCCCCATCATTGTGAGCGTTGGCTTTATGTGACGATATGTAACGAGGGGAAACAGGGTTGAGTTAATGGCGTAGCATTTATATTGCATTTTTTAAGGATACAAATAATAAAAACATTGCTTATTTTTGCAGCTGAGCAAATCCTTCTCTTGGATGATCAGTTTGCAGAGTAATTATTTTTAAATTGACAACCAGTAGACAGACCATATACAGTGAATATACACCAATAATTCAAAGCTGGCACTAAGAAGAATTTGTCTCCACTTTCACACTTACAAGATAGCACCAGACCTCATAAGCCATTATTAAGTAGAGTAAAACAAAAGATTGCTCTTGAGAATTCTCACACTGTGTCTAAAGGTGATAGACCTCTAGGATCTAGTTCTTTTCCTGTTTTTGTAAGGGATTACTTGTATTTTGTAATTGTACATTTTTTGAATGATTTTAGCAGTAGGGATTTTTTTTTAATTTAGGGGATTAGAGCATTCAATAGTTTACTGTTATCTTATAGATCTAGAATCTAGGTGGCATTAAGGTTACAATAGTTTAGTTAAGTACCATTTTTAACGAAGTGACTTAACTACGTAGTTCGCTCAGCGTGATGGGTAAGTCAGACAATGCGTATCACACAATCGGGAATTATTTAAGATCTCGCAAATAAGAATGTTTCCCGGGCTGTACAGTTTCTCTTGTTTCAAGACAGCCTCTCTCGATTGCTTCCTGAATTCATTCTTCACACAATAATTAAAATGCCTTTTAAAGCTAGTGATACTTTTGCTACCTGGGATAATTTCTTCTGCGCTATGCAGAATTATTGTGAGGAAACTTATCAGCCGATGGTAAAAACATCTGCTAAAAAATGCACCATCAAGGAAGGCAAAATTGTGCTACCGCCATGGTGTTCACATACTACACAATCAGATGTTCCCACCATGGCACCTTTCAGCAGCGAGGACAGGGGAGAAGTGTTATGATAGATTATAAATATCTATCATGGTGTCTCCACCTCTTCCCCCTTCTTGCTACCCCACAGGTAACGGTACACACCTGGACCCGAGACCAGCGGTATCGTAAGGCTGACCGGGCCTCGACCTCGGACTGCGGTCATGGGGGCGGAGACTGAGTCATGTGACCTGTAGGGTAGGGACGCTACAGTCCGGTCACTCTACCTTCTCCCCTCTTTGGAGGTACACGTTTTTTTGGTGCTAAGGCACTAGCCAACATAACATATTATACTTATTTTGGTGCTACGGCACTTGTTCTCCACGGAGAAATTAAACGTACGTTTGGCAACGTGTGTAGAGGATTGTGTGGCTTCATTGGAAGGTAATTAACACTTTTATTAGCTGTACTGTTATAATATTAATTATTAATAAGTATGGAATGAGTATAAAACAATGTATGAATGAAAAGCATATTTTCTAGTAATGTTTGTCGTAGGCCTTACGTAAGGCTAGTGTAAATGTATTATCTTTGTAACAATTGTAAACTTGTATGTGTCTGAATGAATGTATATCACACAGATGTTAGGAAGTTTGTCACATGTATTTTACAGCCGGCCAGCTTGGGGCTAAAACTTAGACAGTACAGAGGTCTGAGTGTGAGGAAGTGTGACCACGCCGCCCTGAAGATCAGTCGCCCATTCCAGGCTAAGTTGTGTCATTACTCCAATGCCAATAATTCATGTATTAAAAGTTAAACGATTGTGAAACTGAGTTAATTACTTAGTCATAATTTTAAACCTTTTTCACTGAGCCAAATATCGGCAGTCAGCCAATAATAATAACATAACATTAATAAACACAATATTAACTATTAAGGGACCTCTTGTCCAGCGAGACAAACCCTAGACCAAACAAGTCATTCTGTAGCTGTGGCTATATCTATTTATGTGCGGTATGACTCGATAGAGCATATTTGACACAAGAAGACAGACCTCGTAAGTAAAGCTATCTTGATCTATAGTTATAATATACACCTTGGTGGTTAGTGCTGTATTGTTAGATACAGAAGTAGGTTTTAAACTAACTGAATATTTTGGAATGTAAAAATAGATGACATTGAGACTAGATCTATCAGATTTAAATCCCAAAATATTCAATAATTCAGTGCTAGCATATTAAAAAGATGCCTATTTGCAGATCGACCAAAGAAGAACGCCCTGCTAAGATACACGCAAGTCTGTCAAAGAATAAGACACAAGTTTTTGTCAAGCAAATGATTAATGAGCATAACCATCCCATTGGTATGTATAGACTAGACTCTTAGAATATTCCAAATTAGAACTAACAAATCACATTTAATGGCACTCTTTTTCATATTTTTATTATTTCAATAGGACCAGAACTATACATGCGATACTCAAAAAATCGTAAACTTACTTTGGAGGAACAGAAAAGAGTAGAGGAACTACACAGGCTGAATGTTCCCACTAAAGTGATAGCTCAGGATTTACAGGCAAAACGAAAGCCTGTGATTAATCAGAACATTTGGAATGAAAAGATGAGAATAAGGAAAAAGGGTGCGTATCTACAAGTATAAAAAGATTTTTTGTTGATTTGCACTTATAAAAAAAAAATGTATTGTCAATAATTTTAAGATTGCTGTTTTTAGCAGCTGAAGCGTGTAGGAAGTGTACACGTTCGAATGTATAGTAATTTCTATATTTTAAAAATGTTTTACTTGATTTTCAGGACAAAACAACTCCCACTTGCACAACACTAAATGATGCACAGTTGATGCTGCGAGTGGTAGACGACCTCAGAAATAAAGACAAAGGCTTGGTTGTGGAATATGGAGTTGATGACCAGGACTTGTTGCAGTTATTGCAAGCAAGCAGCATGATGGAGGCATTTCGGGATTTTCGGGATTAATTGATTCCACTTACTACTTGAATAATCGGGCTATGCCCTTAATGACATTTTTAGTTGTCAATGGCAATGGAATGTCACGTGTGGCAGCTTTTGCTCTTATATCTAATGAGTCTGCAGTGATGTGCGATAAGATATTTTCTATATTTAAAAGCCACAATGATGCAAATAAGATATCAACATTTATGGTTGATAAAGATCTAACTGAGGTGGCTTGTTTAGGAGAGAATTTTCTGAATGCTGTGTGTGAGCTATGTGTTGGGTCAGAATTCCACAAACATCCATTCACTATATAATTACAGGGTACACAGTAGGGATGGACTGTAGGTGACACGTTCAAAGAGACTGACTGATCTGACAGGACAATAGTAGCCTTTATACTGACCAGTAGCCAGGGTTGTTAGCGCCAGGGAGGATAATTTGTTAGGTCACAAGTTTTGAGCTCATTGTCCCGTGGGAATAGCTAGGGGGTTAGAACAGGGGTATAAATACAGGCAGGTTAGTTAGTCTCTCGCTCAAGCGCTTCCGACGTTAGCGGTTAGGGGAAGCCTCGCTCAGCAGAACAGGCATTCAGCGAATTAATAAACAGCAACAAACTAAGAAGGTCTCCTGTTCCGTTGATTACTTCACTGTAGCAGACTCTGGTAGAATAGTTAAATACCCCTAGACGTTAGCTGTTAGGGGAAGCCTTGCTCAGCAGAACAGGCATTCAGCGAATTAATAAACAGCAACAAACTAAGAAGGTCTCCTGTTCCGTTGATTACTTCACTGTAGCAGACTCGGGTAGAATAGTTAAATACCCCTAGACGTTAGCGTTTAGGGGAAGCCTTGCTCAGCAGAACAGGCATTCTGCAAATTAATAAACAGCAACAAACTAAGAAGGTCTCCTGTTCCGTTGATTACTTCACTGTTGCTGACTCGGGTAGAATAATTAAATACCCTAGACAACGACGGCCTTATTGGCTAGCACCCGAGCCAGTGTCAGCAACGTATTCAGCCGGTGACTAAGCGGACTGCAACATCGTAGTCCGGTCTGCAACATTATGCCTGTTTCATGTAAAGAAGGCTTTTAAGAAAAAGTTGTCAGAAATTCCTTGTTCGTCTGACAAGAAGGTTCAAATCACGTTAGTCCTAGAAAAGCTTTGCCACATTAAGTGCCAGGCTTAGTATGACCAAAAAAAATGTACATTATTGAGTTTGCATGCTGATTTTGCTGTTTACTTTATACGCAATTGGGATGGCACTGCCATCCATTGGGTTGAGTTTCATAGGGCAGAGCATTTGAATTTAGGAGACAATACAAACAACCGTATAGAATCCTAGCACCAAAAACTGACAACTGTAATTACACATCCTTTGCGTTTAGATCTTTGCCTAGGATTCTTTTCCTTAATAGTTCACTCACAGCTCACTACACACACAAACAATTCAAATCCATTACAAAAAAAGGACCATCACAATTTCCTCAACTGCAGAAACAAGTAACACCATATGCACTATCTATGGTCACAAAAGAGGTTGTAGCACAGAGTTAAAAGTCTCTGCCCATGAAAATGGTCATTTTGTTTTCTTTAAAAATTATACTTATAATGTTGCAAATAATCAATGTAATTGTCGTTTGTTTTGCACCATGGGCCTTCCTTGCAGGCACTTTATTGCTGTTTGTCGTGAACTAGGACTCAAATTGATCAGTGTTGATCTTTTTGGGGCTAGGTGGTTTATCAAGTACAATTTTTCTCTTGATGTTTTGCCTGTGCCTGTTTCTCAATTTGCTGGCAGGCCAACGTTAGGTAAAACTTCTAGATACTTGTTGATTAAATCTAACTGTGATAGTTTGTTGCAAAAGTTAGTTGAGTTAGGGACAGATTGGCTAGGTTATTATCTTCGATTGTTAGATCACTTCGCGAGTTTAGCTAGTGGAGATTCGGACAGCATTATTTCTAGTGTGCATATTGATAGCAGTGTTACGACCCCTGCAGATGTAGCTTCTGGTAGCAGTGTTGATAGTGTTGTAGAAATGGACCTTGATAGTGTTAGGACCCCTGCAGATGTAGCTTCTGGTAGCAGTGTTGATAGTGTTGGTGAAATGGACCTTGATAGTGTTAGGACCCCTGCAGATGTAGCTTCTGGTAGCAGTGTTGATAGTGTTGGTGAAATGGACCTCGATAGTGTTAGGATCCCTGCAGTTGTAGCTTATGGTAGCAGTGTTGAGGTTGATAGTGTAAATAGTGAGATTGTAGTAAGCTTTGAAGGTACTTTAGCAGTTAAACCCCCTTTAAAAGTTGCAAAGAGAGGTAGGCCCAAAGGTTGTGGTTTGACTGCTATAAGATTGCCAAAGAAAGGTTAAGTTTTGAAGAATAGATGTAACATTTGTAGGTTAGAGGATCCAGATAAAAGGTTGGCTAAGGGTAGAACGAGTGGGTAGGGTGTGATTCTTGTGTGAGGTCATTACATAGTACATAGTGTTTGTTTAGGTGATATAGATGTCAGTAATGGTTATACATGTTTTTGTGATAGAGATAGAGCTAAAGTTAGCTGTATTTGATTGCCATTTTATTTACAATTGTAACTAATATTGTGATTTTGGTCATACTCAGTTATGTGTTTTGTTTAAGTTGTACATCTGATTATGCTTTGCTTTTCAAGTAGCCTACTAATTTTTTTTATACACGTGTTCCAACTTTGTCATTTGTTATCTGTTACCTCCTATGGAGGTTTTTAACCACTTATTGCATGTAGTAGGCTATATGTATTATGTAGGCCTACATAGATCTAGTACATGGCGTTAGATGCTTGATTTTTATTAAGTTGCTGTTAATATTTTGTTTCATGTCACTCTACAACCGGTGTGTGGCATTTAGATCTATATATGACCCCAAGCAGAATGTGCAGAAAATATTAATAGTTAGCCACCGTGTGCCCTCACTCTTTCAATAGCAGCCCCCCCCCCCCCCCCCCCCCCTCCGTGCCGTCGCATATTTCTGAATCTTCTAAATCAAAGTGACATTCATCCTAACTAAAATTTTTTAAATTATAAATTTGTGTGGGCTTTATGGCCCTTATGCCGCATTATATTATAGTGAATAACAGAATAGATGTAGATCTAGCTTCTAGATCTAGAATCTAGGTCTATATTAGATTCTTGTCTAGAATCTAGATCTAGAATCTAGATCTAGATCTAGATCTAGATCGATTCTAAATTATCAACTTTATCTCTCTAGCCTTGATTGATTAGGCCTAAATATTTTAAAAATTTACTTATACTTAGCTCTCAATGTAGATCTAGATTCTAGATCTATACTTCTTGTCTGTAAGAAGGCGAAGACTGTAACTGAAGCAGAAGCACCATGCTGGTGTATCTTGATCTATGAAACTATAATCTTGTTAGACGTTTTGCTGAAACACCTTCAGGTCTAAGCCTAAATCTAGATCTAGGCATGGCTGCACCTTGGCTTTTAAATGAACCAACAGGAAAGGACCTGTAGCTTATAACTAGATTTCTATGCCTGGTTTCTAGCAAACTGGCAACTGAAGCCTAGCCCAGGCATAAAAAATGTGCCAGATAAAAATAGGGGCCTAATGTTAATAAATTGTACACAAATATTAAATATTCTGGGTAAGATATTAGAGTAAGCCTATAGACTAATTCTAATTCTAAAAAAAAGTATTTAAAAACATTAGGCCTAGGGGCCTAGCTTTACGTCCTCGAAAAAGTAAATTTTCGAGATCATGTTATTTTTAAAATAGACTTTAGGAATTCTCTGAAGTCGCGCGCAATCTATTTTACCTCCCGCGCTTTAATCCCATAACGTTCACATGAGAAGGGTGGGTGGGTTGGGTCCATTTGCACGGGGCAGACGTTTTTGGGTCATTGCGGGATGTAGTATGTTTTATGTTTAATTAAACATGCAATAACTTTTATTGCAAAAAATAAAACAAGTTAATTAAAAAAGTCTAGTGACATTTATGCGCAATTTCCTTATGTTATCTAAAAATAGCTCTGACGTATAATGATTGGGTGCGTTCAAGCTTGAAGAGCGATCGGTTTGTAGGTGTTTATGTAATTTTAAAATTTGTGACCGAACGAGAGGATATTTTTGAAAACTTTCTTCGGCAATACTGTTCTAAATTATGGCAGGAATCGATTGGTACATGTTTCAAGTCGCTAAGTGGTCTGGTTGCCGAGATATGGGACAAAAACTGCCTTTTTTGAGGTTTTTTGGCTTTTACGGGAAATACATGAAAGAAACCCGGAATTTTTATGGCCTATGCTCATTCTCGTAACTTGCTTAACATAATTGCTTTTGGAACTAGTCATCGATATTGCTTCGTTGAGGAGGAGATACGACTTAAAGCCCGGACACACATTCATCCATCCATCCATCCATTCCCAGAAATGACGAGTTAATAAACGCAATTCTCCAGAATGGAAATTGCGCTAAAAAATAAAAACTACATCTACCTACAAAACCTATAAATTACATATTTAGAGCTTGCATTTGAAAAAAATGGGCTGAACATGTATATAAATAAATCACAGTATCATACCGCCCCCCCCCCCCCCCCCCCCGAACGAAATGAAATTTATATAATTTATATAGAAAATATATACTTTTAACAGTGTCCGCCCCCCACCCCGAAGAAAGTCTACCGCCCCCCCCCCCCCCGAAAATTTCCAGTTCCCTGCCCCCCCCCCCCCCCCCCCGGAGAAAAAAGTCTGGAAGAAACACTGTGAGGTACAGAAAGTAGTACTCACAGTATCTTACTACAAAAATTAACCTAGAATACTTTGCATTAGTTTTTTTTTTGTGTAATTTTATAAATAACTTTAGTTTTTAATGGAGGGGGAGGGGGGATTTTATTAAATCTAGCGCTCGAAAATCTTTACATTTAACGCTGTGTTCTTTTAAATGGGGACAGTAATCCGTCTTGGTGTGAAAACTAAATCAAACTGGAGTGGAGCTACTGAGGCCTAGGGGTTACTGACGCTGATTTCCATTAAGCAGCCCATGCAACGTTTGCTGTTGTGTAGTTGTTATAATGACGCCCTTTTACTAACAGCTGTGGGGATGGGTGGAATGTTCGTAACACCCCCCCCCCTTCCGATCCACACAGATAAAAAAAATTTTATGACTGCCTCCTCCGTCCCTACCCGACGATCTTTTGCAGAGTGCCCCCCCCCCCCCCCCCCCCACACACACACAGGGACAAAGTAAAAAAAAATTAAAATTACTAGACTACCCGGTCATCCATTGGATAACTGTGGGTTTCGGGGGTCATCCATAAAAAAAAAACATCAAGTCTGTCACTTATCGTCACAAAAACCAGACCCCACATTCAAAAAAACCGTTTTATCTTTTAAAAACACCGATTTCGGCTGAGCATTGGTCTGACCACACTATCCCTTCATATACTAACATCACAGGTGACCTAATCAACTCTACTTCGCCTGCCCAGTGTCCCGCCAAGTCTAAGACAACATGTTTTTATCGTTTAAAAAAACTATTCCGGCCGAACATGTCTCTGACCACAATATCCCTTCATATGCTTAGGATAAAGAAACAGATGAACTCTACTTCCCCTGCCCTGTATCCCGCCAAGTTAAGATGGGCAACTTTATCATTCACATCTAAAAAAAAATGATTTTTTTTTTTAACATTGACGTAATGTGTCTAGAACCCGTGCCACCCGCATGAAAGCCTATTACACTATGTTTTTTTATTGTATAGTTTAATACTTTGAGTCTCCCTATGCAACTTGATTTACGCGCATAGGCCAGATCTAGATCTAAGTCTAGTAACTTTCAAAATTAAATTGTATCTTAAATTAGCCAATTCCATAGCTAAACAAACAAAGATTATATAAAATAATAAAGGTCTGAAATAGTTTAGTATATAGAAACTCATGTTTATCTAAATCAGGGGTCTCCAAACTATGGCCCGCGGGCCGGATGCGGCCCGCGAAGTCCTCTCATCCGGCCCGCGGAGATCTTTTTGTCTAAGGAAAAATCGTTTGTTGGTGATGGTTGAGGAACTTTGCCCAGAGAAATCACAGTCATGCCTGGAAGAAACTGGCCCCAAACTGAAATGTGATAGTTAATGTGGCCCTCGGTCTGAAAAGTTTGGAGACCCCTGATCTAAATCTAGATAGAATTATCTATATTCTACGACTGGTTTGCCTAAGTCTAGTTTTTTGCGTAGCTCTTACTAGATCTAGATTAGACCTATTCTAGATCTAGATAGATACATCACAAAGATTTATATCAAGTATTTAAGGACCAAAGTAGTTTAATAAAGAAACTCAAAAATGTATTATGATTTTAAAATAGATTGTATTTTTAACTAATTAATCTTTAGTTTGACCTAGATTCTAGATCTAGATCTATAAACAACGTTCTTGGCCACCTGATATTTAGATCTATAAATAACTTTCTTGGACAGATTGTAGAGCTAGAGAAATTTATTGTAAAGCTAAATGAAAAAGACAGTAGAAAATTGATATAAGTGTCTGAAACAAACACTTTCCTTAAGCAATGTAAAAAAAAATTAATTAACTTAACCTTAAGCAGGTAAAGCCAAGTAGCAGTGTTTCGACTGAGTATAATTTAATAATCAAGTTATGTTGTCCGGAAGCAGTAGCGTAGCGAGAGGGGGGGGGGGCGGGGTGGGGACAAATTACCCCGGGTGCCGCCATTAGGGGGCGCCAAAATGGATTGGAAAAACAAGTTGACAGGTTGAGGGGGCTGCAAATTGAAAGTTTGGGGGGGGGGGGGGGTGCAAATCGAAAAGTTTGTCCCCGGGCGCCGGGAAGGGTCGCTACGCCTCTGCCCGAAAGAATCTGTGTTTCCTGGTGTTACTTTGTTATACTTTTCCTTTAAAAATTTTATCAGTGGATCCCCATTCTGTTGAAAACGAATGTGGATAAATGTGTAGGTTCGCTACGACATGTCGTCACAATAAACACTCAATGTTATAGATATTTTTTAAAACCAAAACAATTTACCAAAAACATTGCATTTCGTAGCAGTTGTTTGCGTAGACGTGTCAAGTCTTTGGACAGTGTGCGTGCATAGGCGTAGCGACCTATTCCGGCGCCCAGGGCGAACCTGTTAACTTTGCGCCCCTTCCCTAGCTACGCCACTGTGTGCGTGAACCATGTGTGTTGTTACTAATGTGCATGTTTATCTCTTCTAATGTAAATAAGTATGAATGAAAGTTCTTTAATTTTTTTTACTTTCTCGTATATACGAAGTATAGAGAAAGTCTTGTAATTGTGCAAAAAAAAAATCGAGATTTTTACATATTTTACATCTCACTGATACGGAAAAACATAATTTTGCAATCTTGTGCGTATGTCTGTGTGTCTGTCTGTGTGTCTGTGTGTGTGTAAACACGATTACTTGAGTACCGTTACAACTAGGTTGCTGAAATTTCACATATAAGTATTTTACCGAAATCGTAGATCCGTATAAACTTTTAAGCGATTTCCGATAACCGGAAGTGGTACTTTTTCTAGTTTGAATTTTTCAAAAGCCTATAACTTGAGTACTATTTCAGATAGATAAATGAAATTTCACATGTAAGTAAAAGATCTAATTCTATACCTTCTGTCAAATTTTGAATAATTTCCGTTGACCGGAAGTACTAATTTACGCTATTTCCGATTTCTCAAAAAACTAATGTAAATTTATAAAGAGATTCTATTCTATTTTTAAAAGTTTAAGTGATTAAAAATCATGTCTATAATTAAGTTATATAAGAATATTCGAGAAAGTTTAGGGGAGACCACTCCCGTTTTGTTTACTCCATTGACCGACCAAGAAACACTATGTTAATGTTTAATTGTAATGTATATAAAAGTTTGCTATTTAAAAAATATGAGTAAGCCCATACATGATAACAACACATCACTTATGTAGCTTCTTTAATGTCTTTTCACTAAGAAAGCAGTGATGAGTTAATACATAATTTACAAAAAATTAAGACAGTGACGTCACACTCGTATAAGGGGTGTCTGTTATTTTGTGACAGTGTGTGATGAGAAGGGAGGGGGGGGGGGGGGTAGGGGGTCAGATAATGCGAAATCACAGTTCTGCATTTTTAAAAAGTAATTTTAGAAACTGAATTGTGGACGTTAATTTCGCGCCTTAGAAAACTGTTTTAATAAATTGTTATAGAAACTGATTATAGTACCACGTGCTGACCAAGATCAGTCAGTAATTTAATTTTAGAAAAATAATCGATGTTTAAAAAAAAATCCAAATCCAATCTGTGAGGAGGAGGAAGGTTTTAGGCCGAGATGTGGCGTAATTTTAGGGGGGGGGGGGGGAGTCTTGCTTTTTGTGATGTGTGAAGGAGGGAAGGAGGGGGGGGGGGAGATAAATTAATCGTCAAAAAGCGTGACCTCTTTAGGCCCACTTATTAAAATATGTGTCCCTTATAACCAGCAAGTAGCTAGATTTAATCACTGTTCAGGTTTCCTAACTTCATTTTGAATTACTGATCAAATTGTTAAACTATAGGCCTATATTTAAATACTTTTGTTTGAATAACCTTGTGACATAACATCATAATTTTAAAAAATGTCAACATTAAAGTAAAAAAAAATAAACCAACTTCCGAGTTACAAAAGTGCTAAGTTATTTAAATGAAATTACTCATTAACAGAAGTTCGCATCGATCAAAAGCTAGGCTGGATTAAGCTAAGTGCAGGCTAGCTAAATCTAACCAAGTCTCATGTCCACATTACGCTAAGAGATTGGTCATAAACGGGTTTTGCGACGAGAAGCAAACAAAAGCTCTAAGCTACGGCCTTAATCTTCTATGTTTGGCCGGATAGGCGAATGTTGTAGGCCTACTTGTAAGCATCCTTTGTTTCTTTGACACGATTTCAAACAAGGGCAGTGAATCAGAATATATGGACAGGGGCAATAACTGTCTCGTTTCTGCGCCTTGTCTCGACCGGGTCGATTGCGTGCCCCAGACATTCTAACCACTTCTTATCAGTTTTACTTTTGTCTTTTAGACATCTCTCTAGGTGGGGAAAGGGGGGGGGGCATGGAATACTCCAACCACCCTCTTCCCTTCAAGACAACAGAAAAGAAATGGAAAATGTATGTATGCATATACTTTAACAATTGTGTGCCCTTCACCCCTTCCCCCTAAATAGAATAAATTTAAGAGTCACCGAGAAATAGTAAGTATCAGCTCTCTCTAAAGCGTAACACAATGTTTGCAAATCAGATTCAGAGCATGTCTAATGTCTGTCCACCCCCACCCCTTCCCCTTGTGTTGTGTTTCGCTCTGTCATTTAAGTAGGTGTGACCTATTTCTTGGTGACGCGTTACAGATCGGGGCGAATCGGTAGAGCGGAATAGAACAAAGAAACTTGGGTCAGGGTGGGCGCCTGTGTTGTCATACGTCAGCCACTCTAGCCTGGTTTACACTGTCATTTTGAAATTTATTCATCTCTTTTGGTTGGGGAGGATGCCCCCTCCAGGGACACTTCCACCGCGGTAAGCGAAAAAATGTCACAATGAAAAAATCACAGTTTATGTTAGGAAAAAAAAATCTCAAATATATTATTATTTTATCTAAAAAGTCACAGAAAAATATCACATATTTTATCTAAAAAGTCACAGAAAAGAGTCACATTATTATATTTTAGTAACATATGTATAACGTTTTAAAAAGCATTATGGTTTATGATAAATATCCGACTTTAATCTAATATATAAAGCTCAATTCTGTATGTAAAAATACATATGTTTGTCGTTGACATACTTCAATTGATTAAAGTGTTAGACTATTACCGTGTGCATTTATCTAAATTTATGAGTTAAAAAATTACTATTGAAAGTGTTGGGATATAATTTTCATTTTTCAAACTGATAGTAATAATTGTCGGCATGTTCATTAATCACAATTTTAAAAAAAATAATAAAAATTCTAATTATGTCTGAAAATTATTTATATTTAGTCCTTTAGCACTTACTTCCCTTTGATAAATGAGGAAAACACAATTACTTCCCTTTATAAAACATTGCATTAGTGGAAAATAATTTACTTTTTATTACTTTGTTTTGGTGTTGGGGAAAAAATAATTACATAATTAGCGGGGATTGATCAAGTGCAAATGTTGTAGGTATTTTACGAATAAGCTTGGAGTATTATAATTGTTCATTTGGTTTGGTTTGGCACCTACGTTCGTTTAAGTGAGTGCAAAAAGACGATGAATAAGTTGGGGTAATATAGTCGATTATTAAGCTTTTTTCGTTTTCGTTTGTGTTTTTTTCTTTGGGTTTGTGTTTGTATTTGTGTTTGGTTTTGCGTTTGGATTTTGTTTGTTTTCGTTTGCTTTTTCGTTTGTGTTTTTTTCTTTGGGTTTGTATTTGTGTTTGTGGTTGGTTTTGCGTTTGGATTTGGTTTGTTTTCGTTTGCTTTTTTGTTTGATTTTTTCTTTGTGTTCGTATTGGTGTTGTGGTTGTGGTTGGGTTTGTTGTTAGGTTTTTGTTTTCGTTTGCTTTTTCGTTTGATTTTTTCTTTGTGTTTGTATTGGTGTTTGTGGTTATGGTTGGGTTTGTTGTTAGGTTTTTTTTTTCGTTTGTATTTGTAATTGTGTTAGCGTCATGTTTGCGTTTTGTTGTTTTGGTTTTGGTTGGTTGTGGTTTGGGTAAGCAATGCCGGGTTTATGATGATTACTAAACACACAGGTAATGGTCTTTAACAGAAATGTTTTTCACAGAAGCCAGAGCAGGGCCTGGCCGGGACGGCTAGTTGTTTTAAATTATTTGAATACCCGGTTGAAAAATTAATAATAAAAGAAATTTATTAGACACATTAACTTTTGTGGTTTTTTTTTCGGTCTGACTTGTCCGTCCACATTGTGTACTGATGACGATTGCGTCGTCAATGACAGCCTTTGTTGAAATGTCGGATTTTCATCTTGACCCTCTGCTTTCTTTCATGCATATATCCGGGTTGGATAATATATGCCCCAACAAATCACGTTACTGCCCCCTTCCCCTCCACTTGAACGAAATAAAATTCATATACCAAATATATACTTAAACTAATATCCGGCAGACATGCCTGATTCAATATATTGAACGACTATAATGCCCCATTTTATCCGAAGTCTAGCTCACTATTTAAAACGAACTTAGGCGCCACAGTGCTCACGGGAAAGGACCGGGCGCCAAATCGCATCATGCAGGGGGCCAGCCGTGCGAAATTAAATTCTTTACCCCAAAAACCTTCTTGGTAGTATTCTCATCAATTCCCAAATTTCATTGCACTAGGATGAACGGTGTCGAACCGCATGAGACTTTTATTTATTTTATATACCGTATATAGAGAAAAACCTCCCCTGGAATAATTTAATCAACACTCCAAAGTTGTTTTGCGATCGGATGAACGATGTCAAACCGCAATCGACTTTTATTTTTATATACCTTATATAGATAAAAAACAAATCGCGCCCTACTGGTCGCCACCCTTGCGAATTTGATTTTTTTCCCCCGCAGCAACCTTATCAGGAGTATTCTCATTTGCACCCCAGAAGTTTCATGGCACTCGCATGAACGGTGTCGAAAGGCATCCTACTTTTATTTTGTATATGGTGTATATAGAGAAAAATAACACCCACCCAGGGTGCTGCCCTTGCGAAATTAGCGTTCTAAATAATTCCCCAAAGTTTGATGGCGATCGGATGAACGGTTTGAAATCGCAATCGACTTTTATTTTTATATACCGCATATAGTGAAAAAACAATACGCGCCCGGCGAATTTGATTTTTTTTATTTTCGCAGAAACCTCCCCAGGAGTATTCTTAACAACTTCCCAGAAAGACAGAAAAAAAGAAAGACAGAAAGACGGAAAGACAAAAAGACAGAAAGACAGAAAGACAGAAAGACAGAAAGACAGAAAGACAGAAAGACAGAAAGACAGAAAGACAGAAAGACAGAAAGACAGAAAGACAGAAAGACAGAAAGACAGAAAGACAGAAAGACAGAAAGACAGAAAGACAGAAAGACAGAAAGACAGAAAGACAGAAAGACAGAAAGACAGAAAGACAGAAAGACAGAAAGACAGAAAGACAGAAAGACAGAAAGACAGAAAGACAGAAAGACAGAAAGACAGAAAGACAGAAAGACAGAAAGACAGAAAGACAGAAAGACAGAAAGACAGAAAGACAGAAAGACAGAAAGACAGAAAGACAGAAAGACAGAAAGACAGAAAGACAGAAATATTTGTTCATTTTTCATTCTATGTTGTTTCCATGAAACTTTATCCTTAGGACTTTACCTAAACATCAGGGTCATCTAACAACAAATAAGATTAAAAACCAATTTATGCCTGTGATCCGACAGGCTTTGCAGCTAGAAATATTTATAAAAGTAAACAAACACATTAAATTACATTATAGATATTATATTTGAATACAAACTTAAAATGAAAACATTTTGCCGATTATGTGGAGAAAACGCATACGTGTGCATACAAATTAAAAGGAATAAAAATTTGCTTATCGATATAAAATAATAAACCATATTTCATTAAAACTGTAGCATGACAACAAAAAAAGTTAATTGGTAAGAATTTTTTTTATAAACAAACTTTTCTCGAATAAATCGCTAAAAAGTAGACAGCTATTTAAATTCTACTTAAGGTAATTAATAGATAATATAGTGACCCACGCTTTGCATTATAGTTATTTAAATAGGAGTAGGCCTACATTATTATTTTTTTTTTGAAAGAAAATAATTTCTTCCGACGTTTTAGTGTTTTATTATGTAGAAGCTTGTTATTAAAACGCTTTTATTACAGTTTTTTTCAATAGGCCTTTTTCGAAATTTTTAATAAATAGAATTGCATGAGTAAAAGTAATTGCACACCAAATGAATACAAATAATAGCACTGACAATTAATTAGAAATTTATAAAGAAAACGGTAATTAATTCTTTAAAATTAATTAATACATCCAATTAGATCAAATTTGATGTCATATTGCATTGGCATCAGATCTTGATTTATGTGATAGATTTGAAAGAAATAGGTTAGTTAAAAATGGTTGAAATTAGCGACAAACATATATAGCACGTTAAATAGTAGCTTGTAAAAATGAATTTTATATAATTATGCACTCAAAAAGAGAAAATAATGATTTTAGATATATACTGATGCACTACTTTTTGAATAACTATAAAGAAAAGCGTGACTCGCTTCTTAAATTTTAGTAAAAATAGTTCGGAAAATAGTACTTTAAATAGGACACTTATTTGTTCTTTAAAAATTAATTTAATATCAATTTCAGTCGAATGTGATGTTCCGTTGCAATGTTATTGTGTCTTGACCCACGTACCAAGTTTGAAACGAATCGGTCTGTTAGAAGTGGTAAAAATTCACTTGCCAGTTTGTACCCATGCACGGAAAGTGTAAGTACGAGAAAGACAGTAAAAAGTAAAATATTATATGTAAGAACTTACTTTCTTTATAAATATAATAATTATCCATTATATATGTAACCAATGAACTTTTTCTTAATAAGAGTGTTTCATTTATGAATATGGTTCTAATAAGGAGTGTCTTTTTGTAACGTAAACGAGCCATGGGTTTCCATTTTACGTGCACTGTAGGTCTATATATTAGAAGCCTTTTAATGTTATACTTGTTTAGAAAAAATAATTTATAAAATAGTTATTGTTCAAAACGCAATTTTCTTTACTACACGTTAAACGCTATTAGTAACAAAGCAAAGAAACAATTAAATAGCTAAAATCCGTCATATTTAAAATAACATAGGCTACCAATACCTATTAGAAAAACTTAAACCAATTAGATCTTATATACAGTATTAGTTAACACAGCACCATTTAAATGCACACACTATTTAAGAGAATTACGTGCATCTGCTATTTTTGTTTTTCTATTTTTTTTACATTTTAAGATCTAAAGCCTTTTGAACACTTTTACCATGATTGGCACATGAAAGTAAGTATTAAACAGTAAAAAAGGGTTGACAACAATTTCGCTTGTCATGGAGACGAAAATAAACCTCCTCCATCATTTTAAAATTGTCGGTACTTTAAAAAATGCTAAACCTTTTTTATTTGTGAACTTTTAGCAATCAAATTTAAACTGTTTATATTTCAGTATATATTAAAACTTGTCACGACAATTTTTTGAAATAGCTGATATTAAGACACTTCACAAGGTCTAAAATATCATACCTTTTTTAGTATTCAAAAGTTTCGAAATTTGCATATTATTTATCATATATTTTTTCTATGAAAGCTATCACAATTCCATCGTGACAAAAATTTGTATTTTTGCATTAAGAACAATTACTGAAAATATTGTGGGCATAGTGTAATTGATAAAAAAAAGTAGTAGGCGTTTTAGTATTAAAAAACCTGCGAACTGAGAAAACCGTCTAAAAGTAACGAAAAGTAGGTCGCGAAAATAGCATATCTGTGTAAACTGCAAAGCCGATTGTAAGCTTTGTGTGTTTCCGAGATGATGGAAATTAAGATTATCAAATAAATGAGGAATCTAGATTTCCAATGATGCCAAATACAATTTTATGACGGATATTAAACGGATATACCCATCTATTTTAATAAGAATTTTCAATGGTAAAAATCGCCCATTGTTTATTTTTATAAGATTGGGAAAATTGATTATTTTTAATTAATAGGCTCATTAAAATGGTATTTTAAAAACATACAATTTTCATTTCTCATTAAAGCTATAATTTTCTTAATACAATAAACCGGGAGTGATCTCCCCTAAACTTTCTCGAATATTCTTATACAAAATAGCAGGGATGGGAACTCGGGCTATAGACATGATTTTTAATCCATTTTAAATACTTAAAGTTTTAAAAATAGAATAAAATCTCGTAGACAAAAAAATTGCACACCAAGTGAACGCCAAATAAAAAAGTGCATAATAGCGCGCAATATTATAAATACTTAAAAAATTTACATTAGTTTTTTGAGAAATCGGAAGTAGCGTAAATTAGTACTTCCGGTCAACAGAAATTACTCAAAATTCAACAGATGGTAGAGAATTAGATCTTTTACTTACATGTGAAATTTCATTTATCTATCTTAAATAGCACTCAAGTTATAGGTTTTTGAAAAATTCAAAGTAGAAAAAGTACCACTTCCGGTTATCGGAAATCGCTCAAAAGTTTATACGGATCTACGATTTTGATAAAATACTTATATATGAAATTTCATTAACCTAGCTGTAACGGTACTCAAGTTATCGTGTTTACACTCATACACAAACACAGACAAACACAGAAACACAGACATACGGACAGAATTGCAAAGCCCAGTTTTTCAGACTGGATTACGCATAATACCTCTTAATTTTGATAAATCTGAATTGATAATTTTTGCCCGATTAAAATAAGTCCTCTTTACTTCGGATGTGATGCAGGACTGAGGTGTAATACGGTGAAAATTGTTAAAATTATTATTTCAAGTGATTTTTGTGCACGATTACAATACTTTCTCTATACTTCGTATATACGAGAAAGTAAAAAAATGAACAAGGTATCCGAAATGGCAAAAAAAACCCATCATGACGAAAAACCAGAAATTTTGTGATTTTTTTTACGGAGCATATCCACTTAATAAAAAGATGAAGAATTAAATCAACTATTATATATTTTCAATTAATCCTAGTTAAAAATATAACATGAGAGCTACACAAAATTAATAAACTGGTGTCCGATATCATAATAGAAAACAACATAAAGCAAGTTTCCAAACATGTTTTCTTTCAACCAGAAAAAAATTAAATAAGATAAATTTATTCTAATGAAAACTAACAATTAAAAACAAATGTTGTAACACATTTTAATAAGCACTATTCGGTGCTTGTCTGATACATTTCCACAAGTTATGAAACTATCGTTTTAACACTCGCCTCGATACATAGATCATTTGGTCTTGTGTCTTTTGTCTGTTCTGTGGGGAATTTGTAGAATATAAAAATATAACTGAACAATAAAATGAATAAATCAATTAAAAATGTATAAAAGATGAATAACTACATGAATGGGCGAAAGAGTAATCAAATGAGCATATGAAAAAAAGAACAAATAGACGTATGAATGAGCAAATTAATCATTTAATTAATTTATCAATTAGGTAAGAAATAATTTAGTCATTTAAACATTAAAATATGGGTTAGCGATCATTCTATATATTTGTGTCAGATGGGTTTGGTCCAATATATATGTATATATATATATATATATATATATATATATATATATATATATATATATATATATATATATATATATATATATATGTGTGTGTGTGTGTATGTAAGGCCTATATATATATATATATATATATATATATGTATATATATATATATATATATATATATATATATATATATATATATATATATATATATATATATATATATATATATATGTATATATATATATATATATATATATATATATATATATATATATATATATATATATATATATATATATATATATATATATATGTATGTAGCTTGGCGCTCTCATGGGACCCCTATTATATTACAGCACGGCGCCGCGAACGGCCCCTGGCTCGTTTCAATCATCAAATGTCGTGTACCACTTTATCGATATTGTTGGGTGCTGTTTAAAAAGCACGTAAGCGCCATAGTGTTTACAGGATATCCCCGGGCGCCAAATAGCACCGGTGGACGCGCCTGATTCAATTTAGTGAACGAATATTGTAGCCCATCGTATCCATAGTTTATCGCTTGCGTTTGTTTTTGTATTTCCATTCACGGGGGCAGTGGAGTTTGGAGTTTTCAATTTAGTTTGCTGTTCAAAACTAATGAGTCTCATCTTGATGGGGCCCTAACTCGGGATTGTTTGGTTTAGCATAATTAATAGATTGAGTAAGACAATGATATTAAATGACACATTCTTCTTAAAATAAACATTACAGATAGAAATAAATAGATAAAAAACTGTCAAATGACTTGTAGTCATTTTTTTTCCAAATCTAAACATAAAACGGTGTATAATCTCTTGCGTGTGAGCGCGTGTATTAGTGTTTGTGTGTGTGTGTGTGGGGGGCGGTGATGTAGGTGGGTGTGGGGGTATGCCTGAGGGTGTCTAGTAGTTTTACGAATCTCGATTCCGATGCATATTAAATGTGTGGATTCGGCTAAAGTTAACCAAACTGATGAAATATTGTTGGCAGTTCTATTATGTAGTTAGTGTATGCTTTCATTTATTTTGGCATATTTGTTAAAGCGCAACAAGTGATGTTTAAAAAAAAAGAAAGAGTTTACAATTTTTCGTATGCCTCCATTAAAAGTGTAAATTATGTAAGAATAATAATTTTTAAAAAAATAATCTACTTACCGTTGAAGTGCGTTTGGGTGTACATCCACATCTTTCGGACTAATCTTTATTTCTGAGAACATACAGTAGATATTTATTTACTTACTTATATATATATATATATATATATATATATATATATATATATATATATATATATATATATATATATATATATATAAACAAATTGAAAGAAAAGAAAACTGCACACAAAGACAAAGAATAACTTTACGCATTTATCCTTGTGAACGTTTTCTTTCAGCTTTTCCTTTTAAAACATCATTGGCTAATTTAATTACTTTCAATCACTCTTAATAGATTTTATTATTGCCTGAGTATGAGAGTCAGAAGAGAGAGAATTTTTTAGTTGCATCCTTTTTTTTTGCATTAAACTTGCGTGGTGTCACGTGGACAATCTTTTCCACAACTGTTCATTTTCTAGAGAATCTGACTCTTGTAGCTCTTTAAAAAAATCTACATATAGCAACTTCACTTGGAGATCATTTGCAGCTGTTCATAACACTAAATACGGTATATACAATTCTGAAGTTTCCCAAAACGAAATTAAGTATAGTTATTTTGCTAATTCAACCGATAAATATATAAAATACAGTTTTAATCATTAGAAAAAGGTCTTATTCACGCTTGTTTAAAAAAAGGCCTACAGGGATTTCAAAAACAAGATTAATAATTAAAATTCGCTTTGAAAACTATGTAGGCCTAATTAACACCAACAATGAATAGGCAACATGACTAACTCATTATTTTATATTAAAATTATATTAAAGCTATTAAAATAGATTTGTATTTAAATTGAATATGCTTTTTAAAATAAAAATTACCATCATTTTTTATGTCTAGTAAGGGTTGAGGATTATCATTCTCGGTCGTCACTTCCGCTTTCAGATCTAAGTTCTTAATATAGTTTTCTTCTTTTACAACTTGTGAAGAAGACTCATTTACTGCAGTTTTCAATTCCTCTTTAAAGGATAACAGTACTTTGCTTACTAAACTATTGTCGTCGTTTAGGTTAAATTCGTTGGTTAGCTTTGTATTTAGGTCATCAGAAATCAACTTTTTTGTTTTGCTTAATGAACTATTGTCATCTTCCAGGTTGAATTCATTGGTTAGCTTTGTGTTTAAGTCATTAGACAGCAACGTTTTAGTTCTGCTTAATTTACTATTGTGGTCTTCCAAGTTCAATTCGTTAGTTAGGTTTGTTTGTAGCTCATCAAGTAAGGTCTGTTTAGTTTTGCTTAATGAACTATTAATGTCGTCCAGGTCGAACGCGCTAGTCATCAGGTTTTTAGTTTCTGTAAACAAATAATTTATAATAATTATTTATACTGACCTACACAGTATATGAGAAAATTTTTTAACAAACTTACTTGGCGAATTGTGTTACTGTTCCCTATCTATTTTAACTGCTATAAACTGTAATACGTGTTTTAACAAATATATCTTATAGAAAAAATACATCTCATTTACAGCCGCAATACATAGAGACTAGAAAATCATCTGAATATAAAGTTGTGTAAATGCGGTTGAGAAATGAAAACCCTTCAAAGAATAACCCTACCGCTTAAATCTGTTTGGTACTTCTTTTTCCTCCGGGTCGACCTCCTAAATAGATAGATACTGGCACTGATTGCTATAATTGCAAGTAGCAATGAGAGGCTGGCTGTATCGAGAAAACAAAACAAAAATTCTTTGTTTTTATTACAAGCTTTTATTTAACTCACTTCCTCTGTCGACAGTCTGTCGTCAGTCTGTCTTGACGGAAACGCAGGAGTGAAAATTCGGACAGTTCTACTTGACCGATACGATTCACAGTTGGCACGTGGGTCAAGACATGAAGACAATGCAATTTGAAACTAAATTTGACTTAATTGGATGCCTAATTAATTTTTTATGAATTAA
Source organism: Physella acuta (assembly GCF_028476545.2). Classification (NCBI taxonomy): domain Eukaryota; kingdom Metazoa; phylum Mollusca; class Gastropoda; family Physidae; genus Physella; species Physella acuta. The sequence goes on from NW_026733232.1 coordinate 58,036, forward strand.
TTAAAATTTGGACCGAATTAGTAGGCATGTCTAGCCAACCACACCACACGCGTCATCACCTTCAAAAGCTGCGCCATCACGTAATGGCTGCGTTCAAAAACCATTGCGCGCCTACTGAAGGTGATGTTCAGTAGGCGCGCAATGGTTTTTAGTCATGTAACACTATTGTAAATAAAACATGTAAAGTACTGAAAAAAAATTCATAAAAAACGTTTTAATAACAAGCTTTTATGTAATGATGCACTAAAAAGTAGAAAATAAATTATAGACTACTATTTAAATAACTATAAAGAAAAGCGTGGGTCACTTTAGTATCTATTGGATACCTTACTAATATTTGAGAAGAGACCCACGCTTTTCTTTATAGTTATTTAAATAGTAGTCTATAATTTATTTTCTACTTTTTAGTGCATCATTACATAAAAGCTTGTTATTAAAACGTTTTTTATGAATTTTTAAATTAATATAATGCAATGCAATTCAATGCAGTGCAATGCAGTACAGTGCAATGCAATGCAATGCAATGCAATGCGATGCAATGCGATGCAATGCAATGCAATGCAATGCAATGCAATGCAATGCAATGCAGTGCAATGCAACGCAACGCAACGCGATGCAATGCAATGCAATGCGATGCAATGCCATGTAATAATACGATACGATACGATACGATACGATACGATACGATACGATACGATACGATACGATACGATACGATACGATACGGTACGGTACGGTACGGTACGGTACGGTACAGTACAGTACAGTGCAGTGCAGTGCAGTGCAGTGCAGTGCAGTGCAGTACAGTGCAGTACAGTACAGTACAGTACAGTACAGTATAGTACAGTACAGTACAGTACAGTACAATAAAGTACAGTACAGTACAGTACAGTACAGTACAGTACAGTACAGTACAGTACAGTACAGTACAGTACAGTACAGTACAGTACAGTGCAGTGCAGTGCAGTGCAGTGCAGTGTAGTACAGTACACAACACAACACAACACAACACAACAGAACACAACACAACACAACACAACACAACACAACACAACACAACAGAACACAACACAACACAACACAACACAACACAACACAACACAATACAATACAATACAATACAATACATGCGCACGTAATGAACGTGATGACGCGTGTCTAATAGCGCGGAATAATTTATTGAGACAGCCTACTAATTTGAACACGATTTTAATTAATTCATAAAAAAAAATTAGGCAACAAATTACTTCAAATTCAATGTCAAGTTGCATTGTCTTCATGTCTTGACCTACGTGCCAACGTTGAAATTTCGCTCGGGTGTTTGATTCTAGACAGACAGACATACTGACGACAGAGACAATGAGTTAAATAAAAGCTTGGAAAATTATTTTTTTACTAATTCGTTAGACGATTCTAATTTAAAATGGAAAGATGTATTGTAAGTTTCTGAATATGCAGTTAAAATAATTTAATGCACTAATGTATAGAAACAGTAAAAAATTGAATACCAATTATTCCAAAAACAACGGATTTCGTGTAATCTGTAAAAAAAATCAAACGGTTAACAATATTTACTGAATAGAAAACAAATTTTAGTAATGGTTTTTCCATAGTCGATTTAAAAAAGAATTACTAAAGAAACTTTTATAAAGCGTGTATCTACATAAAAAGAATGTTAAAAGACAACAAAATACCGGATTCTTTAAGGATCTCTAATTTTTCCTCTAACTTATGAATCCAACGTTGATTTTCATCTGAAAAAAATAAATAAAAATAAACTAGAACAGACATGGTTAGTAATCTATTGTATTGATGGTTAATGTCACAACATTGACATTTTTTATTTGAATGAAATATTTTTAAGGCAGATGAAATTTTATAGTAGACTAGCGGTAGGTTCCCGTTAAACGTGAATTACAGGCGTATATATTGTAATGTTATACTTCTTTGAGAAAAATATTTTATAAAATTGCCATTGGTCAAAAAGCTATGTGCTTTAATACACATTGAACGATATTAGTTACAAAGCAAAGAAATAACTGAATAGCTAAAAATCCGACACATTAAAAATAACATAGTCTACCAATATCTATTAGAAAAACCAAATTATTTACATTATTAGTCAATACATCACCATATTAAATGCACACTGATTAAGCGACTTAAATGATTCCGTTAAAAAACCGGCTGTTCAACGGTATTCAGGTTATTATTTTTAATTTATACTAACTTTGGCCGAGAAAATTGTATACTTTTCATAGCGTACTTCTTGATACGTAGATCTAAATCAAATTTGAATGAAATAGTTCATTTCTTTATACCAGTGGTTCCCAACCTTTTTCGAGTGGCGACCCCCTTTTATAAAAAGTAAGTGACCCGCGACCCCCATAGAATTAAAAAGCCGAAATTAGTATGGAAATTAATAAGCACTATAATAAGATTTTCTAGTAGACTTTCAATATGAACTACTCTTGATAACTGTTTTAATAGCATGAGTAAAATTGCATACTATTCACTAAATTTTTATTATCTCACAATCAGAATCATCTACCAGACCGCAGAGTTTCACAAATTTACAATATTTCCAAGATTTATTTTCATTACTGATTTTGCAGCTTTGATAAAAATGCCCCGAGATTATCATGGAAAGTTATAATAATCGTTTATTTTCCCTGAAGCTTCAGGTTAAGCTTATCTTGCTGCTCGAACACATCTGCTAGGTATGATACTCTCTCCAACCACTCTATGTCGTTATAAGTATACCAAAAAGTCTTGTTTCCTTTGCACTTCCAAGAACAATTTGATTACAGATATTTCAATTCTAAAACACAATTCACAACATTTCGTTTGACAGCCAGCGTACTGTAGTGTAGAAGAGCAGAACCTCGTGATCTTTATTCATGTCTTTGCTTAGTTCTTTGAATGCTCCAGATTTTATATAATGTACGACTTATACTAGCAATGGACTCTTGATGTCGATTGGTTAGGGCAGTGGTTAGGGAGCAAAATCTTTTCTGTTTTCTGAAAGCCCGATTTTGACCTAAACATAGATGGCGCACCATCCGTATAAGCCCCACACAGCAGTTTTAACCCATTTTAATCATCCAGTTTCAAAAAACGTATTTATTTTCTACATGCTATCTTCACAAAAGAGCAACTCTTCTTTGCTATCATCCGCATGAATATAGACACAGACCAGCAACTGCGAACACAAACTCACGTCAGTTGATTTATCAACTTGAAAAGCAAACAATGGTGAAAGCTTAATTTAAATAAAAACGTGTTATTTAACATTTACGTGCATGCAGCGTTTGATGAGATTTTCTCCTATTGTTTTTTTTTAATTGGCATTTTCTATCGCGACTTCATTTGATGCTTGCACTAATGCTGGTGAAAACTTCCTGTTCGATCAAGTCTCTGGTGTTTGCAACTAGCTTCTTACCGACGAAAGAACTCCATATATTTTTTGGTGTGTTCCGAATGACTCGTCTCAAATGACGTTTTAGTTTTGAAGATTTCATCGATTCGTGACTGAGAACAACTTTGTACAGTGCGCTTTGTTTCTTCTCTATTACATTTCCAATGATGTTAATGAAGCCGAATTTAAAAAATTCTTCTAAATATTTATGTTTTGTTTCAAATTACTAAGGTTTAGTATACCAGTTGGCGACCCCCCAGAAAGACCTTCGCGTACCCCAGGTTGGGAACCCGTGCTTTATACTCTCTAAAACTGGAAGATGACGCCATTAGTTTCGTGTTCTTTCCTAGTTTAAACATGTGTCATGTGACGTCATTGTTTATTTCGTTCCTGTCACGGCAATAAACACTTTTTCCGGCTGCATAGAAATGTGTTTCTATATTCGAATATGCCATTATTTTTATTTTCCTGCTTTAAATAAAATTTAGTTTATACATTTATAACATCCACTATATTCTTTTCAACTAAAGTCCGTATATTTAAGTACTCAATATATCGCTGAACATACTGATCACATCGCCTGAAAAATGTTGCTGACAACAATTTATGAATTGGATAAATCATCGCCAACTGTTGTGTCCACAGCGTGGAAGCTAAATTCCTGGCTGTGGACAAAACGATACATCACAGGTGGTTCCACATCTCTGTCGCATTTGGGAGTTGCAGAAAAGGGTTGACGTAATCTAAATAGGTGCGTCACACGTCTGTCACAATAGGCATTGTCGGCAGGATAGAAACGAGAAATAGCCTACACTACAAGGAATAATCATCTACACAGTAATTTTTAAAGCTCTGAATATCAAATCTGTGAAAATTTTGATTTCGCCTTGTAAAATAATCCTTTTGTCAAATTGTGATGACATTGTCTGTTGTCTACAGTAAAACAACTAAATAAGGTAGTCCAACATATATAAATGATATAATCAATAGATACTACCATTATAAAATTGGAAAGTTAGATTTATGTTAATTGAAACAAAATACTGCTTACAAAGTTGCCCTATTATTTGGCAAAGATTGTGCTCTTTTTGGTTCATAGGACATTTTTATGAGTAATCTATTTAATGTATTTACAACAATGTATTTGTTCTCAGACAAATTAGTTAATAAAAACATATTTGTGGATAAAGTGTTATAGATTAAATTACTTCGGCTAAAAGACGGGTAAAAGAGTATTCGGTAAATCAAATCCTACCTATTCTATTGAGACCTTGATCCTCCAAATGCTTGTGTATAGAGATGTTGTGATCTGCAACATTAGAAGACAGCTATCAAGAGTCTAATGCTAGAAACGTTAACTGCAAATTGCAGTAAGTAGAAATTTAAAATATCTAGTTTAAGTATATTCAAAATCAAAGTCACATTTAGAAGTACTAAGTACGAAAATACTATTCTTTTTAAAGTAAGGCATGCATACATTGTGTTCGACATTTTTTTTTCCTTTATTGCCTTTTTGTTTGATATTTTTTCCAGATGTAAACCTACACTCTATATAAACCCATTCATTTACTTATGGTTTACATATTTCTTTATTTTCGGCTTCAAGTTAATAAAGATATATTTAATCTTTTCCAAGACACTTCGGGCAGATGAAGTACAATTCATCTGTTTCGATGACCTCGAGGTATAAGGTGATAGTTTAATCAGCACTATGCCCAGCCTACTTAGTTTTCCTAACGTCAGGTACCCATTACAGCTGGATGGACTCAGGTATGACCTAAAGACTCGAACCGTGGATCCGAACTCGATGCCTCAGGCTATTAGTCTACGACCCTACCACGCCCCACTTCCTCCCCCTCTCCATCACACATACTTACCAGCTATTAATTCTTCCACAGTTTTCTTTGGAGCTTCACCTATATAAAAAAAAGAAAATTACAATTTATTGTTTATTTTTTCTAGCATTATTTCATTAGCTATAAAGGGACAATAGGCAGGCTAATGTAAATACAGAATAACTGATTTTTTCTTATTTGTCGGTAACATATAGGCTTACTACTTTGAAATGTGGTGACTCAAAGAATTTTGACTCAAGTCAAAAAGTCAAAATAAACGTAAATTAAAATAATATTAAACAAGACTTTCTCTATACTTCGTATATACGAGAAAGTAAAAAGGAAGGAAGGAATAAGTTAAAGTTTCCTATAAAAGTAAGTGTATCATGTGTAGGTTTAGGGATATCAATTACCCTTATAATATTTGGTAACTTTCAAATAGTAATATGAAAAAGTCGCCGTTTAAAATGAAAAAGAACACTGTTACTATTTAATTAAAATGATGATGAAAGCTAATCTTACCGGTGTAGTTGATTATTTCAGTCATATTAAACACGGTAGTGCAAGCACCAACACAAGTGTTACCACGCATCCTACTATTTGTTCTTTTCATCTGTTGCTCGTCATAACAAAATTTGAGTCTGTCTTTTCTCTCTGAGATATTCACAGGAAAACATTCCTCACAGGTTCCGCTCTTATCAGAGCAAAACTGATCTGCTCTACAGCATATCCCGTAGGCTGGACAAGGGAAAGGTTTTTCTGTATTGCATTGGTCTTGCACTGGGTTGGCGCGGACTAGTGCAACTGGGAGCACGAAAAGTTTTAAAAAATTTAAACAATTAAAAAAAGTACTGTAACAATATATGTATACATTTAAGTACATTTTATTATATAAAACTAACATATCCTCTCCGAGTTTTAGGTTTCAAATAGTGTCTGCGCATTATTAACTGCTTGTTAAAAGTAGCTTTAAAACTCTATAGATCGGCTTTGTTTAGATACATAAGGCTAAACGTTTAGTCTCATTTGTTTGTCGTCTAACAATATACGGAATCGAAACGCCTCATATAATATGTGACCATTTAAATGTTTTTAACTTTTTAAAAGAGAACATATAATAACAATGAAAATAATATTACAATAAAAATTGAAATAACTTAGCCAGAATGTCAAATGAAAATTTTAGACCCGAAAAATTAGGTCTATGCAATACATAATATAGTTACAAAAAGATAAAAAATTAATAATGTACATAAGTAGTCAAACTGTTCCAACAAAATAAGGCCAACTTAATTAAAAAGTTTTTTTTCTATCTTGTGTTGATAAAATGATTGTTATTTATTAATTAACACCTCATTACATAGAAAACAAAACAGAATAAATACCATTAATGAGGTACACGAATGTAATGAGACCTGCAATACAAGAAACTGACATGGATGGGGACTTCATCTTATTCACGTGAAGACTTTGATTGTAAAGACACAACTGTAACAATAGCAAGAACAAAATAACTTAATTATAATTAAACTAAACGTCATGTAGAAATCTATCTATCTATATACTACTAAAACTCAAGTTTGTTTACATGTTTGAATATTTTTTTTTTTTTGTTTTTTGTTTGTTTTTTTTTTTTGTTTGGCTGATTGACTATTGTGATATGTTCTACTCTATCTGGAGAGCTGTAAAATAGTATGTAGGTAGAGAATAATTTTTTAATGCAGACAGACTGTTAATCAAAAATTTATTTAAAGACGTTAATTAATTTATTGATTTATTCATACGTAGAATAACCCTATTTTTTAAAAAAGATTTTAAAGGCACTAGACTCAACGGAAACAGTGACGTCACATGATGTGTTTATTTTTTTACATCGATAATGGCTGCCTATCGAAGAAGATTGTGTTCCCATTCCAATGTTTAACGCGTTCTAAAGCTAATTTTCTGTCGGCTTTAACTTTAACAATACGTCCGTTTGCTGTATTTATTACGTTCCAATACTTATATCAATTTTAAACTGTCTTTTTTCATTTAGTTTTACAATAAATTTCTCTAGATCTAAAGATCAGCTGTTGAAGGAAAGTTATGAAACTAGCCTAGATCTAGATCTAGCCTAGATCTAGGTCACTAGACTCAATGTAAATTCTAGATCTAGACTTAATGTAAATTCTACATCTAGAATCTATTTCAGGCCTTAATTATTTTATATAAATCTTTCTTTGGCTAATTTAAGATAAAATTTAATTTGAAAGTTACTACTACTAGGCTTAGATCTAGATCTATGCGCGTAAATCAAGTTGCATAAGGAGACTCAAAGTATAGTATACAAATTCACATGTGACGTCACGAGTAAATAGCTAAGTTGGTAGTGTAGTCGGCTCTCATGCGGGTGGCACAGGTTCTAGACCAATATGTCAATGATATTTTTTTTTAAATTTTTTTTTTTTAGATGTGAATGATAAAGTTGCTTATCTGAACTTGGCAGGATACAGGGCAGGTGAAGTAGAGTTCATCTGTTTCTTTGTCCTAAGCATATGAAAGGATAGTGTGGTCAGAGACATGCTCGGCTGGAATCGTTTTTTAAACGATAAAAACATGTTGTCTGAGACTTGGCGGGACACTGGGCAGGTGAAGTAGAGTTGAGTAGGTCACATGTGACGTCAGTATATGAAGGGATAGTCCGAAATCGGTGTTTTCGGTGTTTTTAAAAGATAAAAAACATTTTTGAATGTGGGGTCTGTTTTTTGTGACGATAAGTGACACTGCAGTAGCGTAGCGAGGAGGGGGGGGGGGGGGGGGGGACGGTAGGGGAGGGGAGGCGGGGGGGGGGGGGGGAAGGGGAGGCGAGGCGGGACATATGTTGGGGCGCCAAAATGGTTTGGAAAAATAAATTGAAAGGTTGAGGGGGGTTCAAATCGAAAGTTTGAGTGGGGGGGGCGGGGGGTGCACATCAAAAGTTTGAGGGGGGGGGGGGGGGTTCAAATCGAAATCTTGCGGGGGGGGGGGGGGGGGGGGTTCAAATCGAAAACTTTGTCCCCGGGCGCCGGGAAGGGTCGCTCTGCCTCTGAGTGACAGACGTGATGTTTTTTAATAGATGACCCCCGAAACCCACAGTTATCCAACGGATGACGGGTATTCTAGTCTAATATATAAAGCTCAGTTCTGTAACGTGTGGCAAAAAGTTTGTCGTTGACAGTTCTATGGATTTAAGTGTTAGATTTTTTATCGTGCTCATAGTCTAAATTTACGAGTCAAAAAATTACCATTGAAAGTCTTTAAAAACAATTTTCATTCTATTTACCTAGAAGAATAATTTTCAATTATGAACACGACATAAAATTTTTAAAAAGTGTATCGACGTTTATAAAATTTCTAAAATTGTGTCGGAAATGTATTGACTGCACAGTTACTTCCCTTTAATAAAAAAAATCCTTAAGAAGAAAGAATTTACATTTTATTACTTTGTTTTTGGTGTTAAGAAAAAAATAATAATTACATAATTAGCGGGGATTGATTAAGTGCAATGTCGTTAGGTATTTTTAACACTGCCTTTTATTTATTCTATACACTGAACATACTGTTCAATATTTTTTTTTAAAATCAATAACATTTAATAAGCCAGGTCCTACAAATCCTATATGTTTATTTCTTTCCATTTACGGATAAGCTTGGAGTATTATCATTTTTGTTCACTAAATTGAAACAGGCGCGTCCGCCGGCGCCCTTGCACGGTTCGATTTGGCACCCTGGGCTATCATGTGAGCGCTATGCTGCATAGTTTTGTTTTTAACAGTGCGATAGACTATGGGTAAGAAAGGTTACTATAGTCTTTAAGTGAATCAAATCCGGGCGTCCTCCGGCACCCCGACAGGGTGCTATTTGGCGCCCCGGGCCTTCCGGTGTACGCTATGGTATATACGTTCGCGTGAGTTCAAAAGACTATGAATAAGTTATGTACTATAGTCGTTTACTAAGTTCAATCAGGCGGTGACGTCATGGTGCGTCCTCTGGCGCCCAGACATGGTGCTATTTGGGGTCCCGGGCCTCCCGTGTTCGGTTTCGCGCCTACGTTCATTAAAGTGAGTGCAAAAGACTGTGAATAAGTTGGGGTACTATAGTCGTTTATTAAGCTGAAACAGGCGATTCCGCCCCGGGCTAGACTCTGAGCACTGTGCGTTTATGTTCGCGTTAGTGTTTTCTTTGTGTTTAGGTTGGGTTTGCGTTAGTGGTTGCGTTTTGATTTGGTTCGTTTTTGTTCTTTCTTTTTTCGTTTTCGTTTGTGTTTTATTTTCTTTGCGTTTGTGTTTGTATTAGTGTTCGTGGTTGGTTTTGCGTTTGTATTTGGTTTGTTTTCGTTGCTTTTTCGTTTGTTTTTTTCTTTGTGTTCGTATTGGTGTTTGTGGTTGTGGTTGGGTTAGTTGTTAGGTTTTTGTTTTCGTTTGTATTTGTAATTGTGTTAGTGTTATGTTTGCGTTTTGTTGTTTTGGTTTTGGTTTGCGATGCCGGGTTTATGATGATTACTAAACACACAGGTAATGGTCTTTAACAGAAAGGTTTTTCACAGAAGCCAGAGCAGGGCCTGGCCGGTACGGCTAGTCTAATATATAAAGCTCAGTTCTGTAACGTGTGGCAAAAAAGTTTGTCGTTGACAGTTCTACGGATTTAAGTGTTAGATTTTTTATCGTGCTCATAGTCTAAATTTACGAGTCAAAAAATTACCATTGAAAGTCTTTAAAAACAATTTTCATTCTATTTACTTAGAAAAATAATTTTCAATTATGAACACAACATAAAATTTTTAAAAAGTGTATCGACGTTTATAAAATTTCTAAAATTGTGTCGGAAATGTATTGACTGCACAGTTACTTCCCTTTAATAAAAAAAAATTCTTAAGAAGAAAGAATTTACATTTTATTACTTTGTTTTTGGTGTTAAGAAAAAAATAATAATTACATAATTAGCGGGGATTGATTAAGTGCAATGTCGTTAGGTATTTTTAACACTGCCTTTTATTTATTCTATACACTGAACATACTGTTCAATATTTTTTTTTTTAAATCAATAACATTTAATAAGCCAGGTCCTACAAATCATATACGTTTATTTCTTTCCATTTACGGATAAGCTTGGAGTATTATCATTTTTGTTCACTAAATTGAAACAGGCGCGTCCGCCGGCGCCCCTGCACGGTTTGATTTGGCACCCTGGGCTATCATGTGAGCGCTATGCTGCATAATTTTGTTTTAAACAGTGCGATAGACTATGGATAAGAAAGGTTACTATAGTCTTTAAGTGAATCAAATCCGGGCGTCCTCCGGCACCCCGACAGGGTGCTATTTGGCGCCCCGGGCCTTCCGGTGTACGCTATGGTATCTACGTTCGCGTGAGTTCAAAAGACTATAAATAAGTTATGCACTATAGGCGTTTACTAAGTTCAATCAGGCGGTGACGTCATGGTGCGTCCTCTGGCGCCCAGACAGGGTGCTTTTTGGGGTCCCGGGCCTCCCGTGTTCGGTTTCGCGCCTACGTTCATTAAAGTGAGTGCAAAAGACTATGAATAAGTTGGGGTACTATAGTCGTTTATTAAGTTGAAGTAGGCGATTCAGCCCCGTGAGCACTTTGCGTTTATATTCGCGTTAGTGTTTTCTTTGTGTTTAGGTTGGGTTTGCGTTAGTGGTTGCGTTTTGATTTGGTTCGTTTTTGTTCTTTCTTTTTTCGTTTTCGTTTGTGTTTTATTTTCATTGGGTTTGTGTTTGTATTTGTGTTTGAGGTTGGTTTTGCGTTTGGATTTGGTTTGTTTTCGTTTGTTTTTTCTTTTGTGTTTTTTTTCTTTGGGTTTGTGGTTGGTTTTGCGTTTGTAATTGGTTTGTTTTCGTTTGCTTTTTCGTTTGTTTTTTTCTTTGGGTTTGTGTTTGTGGTTGGTTTTGTGTTTGGATTTGGTTTGTTTTCGTTTGCTTTTTTCTTTGTGTTCGTATTGGTGTTTGTGGTTGTGGTTGGTTTGTTGTAAGTTTTTGTTTTCGTTTGTATTTGTAATTGTGTTAGCGTTATGTTTGCGTTTTGTTGTTTTGGTTTTGGTTGGTTGTGGTTTGGGTGGGCAATGCCGGGTTTATGATGATTACTAAACACACAGGTGATGGTCTTTAATAGAAGGGTTTTTCATAGAAGCCAGAGCAGGGCCTGGCCGGGACGGCTAGTAATATATAAAGCTCAGCTCTGTATGTAATACGTTTGTCGTTGGTCTTGCATAAATTTAAGTGTTAAAAAATTATCGTGCGCATTTGTCTAAATTTATGAGTTAAAAAATTAATATTGAAAGTTTTGGGAAATAGTTTTCATTTTTCAAATTATAGTAATAATTTTCGGCATGGTCAGTAAACGCAAGTTTTAAAAAAATATCATCTTTTACAAAAATTCTAATTTTGTCTTTATTTATTCCTATAGCATTTACTTCCCTTTGATAAATTAGGAAAACACAAATTACTTCCCTTTTTAATACCATCGCATTCTTGGAAAATAATTTACTTTTTATTACTTTGTTTAGGTGGTGGGAAAAAAATTATTACATAATTAGCGGGGATTGATCAAGTGCAAATGTTGTAGGTATTTTACGGATAAGCTTGGATAAATTAAAATTGTTCATTAAACTGAAACAGGCGCGTTCGTTTAAGTGAGTGCAAAAGACTATGAATAAGTTGGGGTACTATAGTCGTTCATCAAGCTAAAACAGGTGATTCCGACCCGGGCGTTTATGTTCGCGTTAGTGTTTTCTTTGTGTTTAGGTGGGTTTGCGTTAGTGGTTGCGTTTTGATTTGGTTCGTTTTTTGTTCTTTCTTTTTTCGTTTTTGTTTGTGTTTTTTTGTTTGGGTTTGTATTTGTGTTTTTGGTTGGTTTTGCGTTTGGATTTGGTTTGTTTTCGTTTGCTTTTTTGTTGTTTTTTTTGTTGGTATTGGTGTTTGTGGTTGGGTTTGTTGTTAGGTTTATGTTTTCGTTTCCTTTTTTGTTCGTTCTTTCTTTGTGTTTGTATTGGTGTTTGTGGTTGTGGTTGGGTTTGTTGTTATGTTTTTGTTTTCTTTTGTATTTGTAATTGTGTTAGCGTTATGTTTGCGTTTTGTTGTTTTGGTTTTGGTTGGTTGTGGTTTGGGTGGGCGATGCCGGGTTTATGATGATTACTAAACACACAGGTAATGGTCTTTAACAAAATGGTTTTTCACAGAAGCCAGAGCAGGGCCTGGTCGGGACGGCTAGTATATATATATATATATATATATATATATATATATATATATATATATATATATATATATATATAAATATATATATATATACATATACATATACATCTATAATATAAGCGGGTTGTGTCTGTCCGTCATCGCTATAGATTTTGGGACTATAAAAGTAAACAACGCACCATGCTGTGCTTTTCAGTGTACCGCAGTGTCTTATTATAAGTAATAGAGTTTGTTTATATAACGGCATAGAGCTATTTTATAATTTCCACAGTTTGTACAATGTTGGATAACGTAAAGAGAATATTAAATACACGGACATTGCTAAAACATATTAAAAGGATCAATGTCAAATATTGTTTTCGTTAATATTCCCAGAAAAAGTGGATACATTTTAATAACATAATAACAGTAGGGTAGAAAATCTAATTAAACTGCTTAGTAATTTTGCCAATGGAGGTAATTCAAAGATAAATTGAACTCACGCTAAAAATGTGAATGCAAAATCTGCAAGACGGAATAATTGTTGGAATAATATAATTAGCAAAATGTGAATGCAAATTATGCTGACGTGTAAGAGTACATTATTGTTGGAATATTATTATTAGCATTGATTGATAAAAGGCTATCTTTTATTTATTTTATTCACTGAATGTACTGTTTACTAATTATAATTTTTAATCAACTATTCTCCATTATTAAATTAAGTCATCACGTTCATTAGGTGCGCAATGGTTTTAGTCATGAAACTTTATTGTAAATTTTAAAAAGTACTGAAAAAAATGCATGAATTTATAAAGTGCAATATGGTCGGTAAAACACGGATATTCTAAATACTGCTTTTAATTTATTTTATACACTGAACGTATTGTTTACTAATTATTATTCCATCTTTCGGTTTGCGGACAAGCTAGGGGTTTTATAGCAGAGGCGTAGCAAGGGGAAGGGGAAAATGTCTGCGGGCGCTGACCTTAGGGGGCGCCAAAATGGGTTGGAAAAACAAATTGAAAATTTGCGGGGGAGGGGTGGAAATCGAAAGTTTGGGGGAGGGGGGTGGGGGGTGCAAAGCTAAAGTTTAAGGGGGTGGGTGGAAATTGAAAATTTGAGGGGAAGGGGTGCAAATCAAAAGTTTGAGGGGGGGGGGGGGTGCAATCGAAAGTTTGTCTCCGGGCGCCGGGAGGAGTCGCTACGCCAAATTTACTGTGTCAGACGCGTCCGCCGGCGCTCGGAAAGGGCGTGATTTGGCGCTACGGGCTAGACTATGAGCAATATGCCTTTATGATTGCATTTAAGATGTGTTTGTGTTGGTATGAGTGTTGTGTTTGTTTTTTCGTTGTTTTTTTTTTGCGTTCGTTTGTGTTGTGTTGTGTTTAGTTTTGTTCTGTTCCCAAGTTGGTACATTTAAAAAAGATTTACCGTGGCGGAGCACGGGATGCAGCTAGTATATATATATATATATATATATATATATATATATATATATATATATATATATATATATATATATATATATATATATATATATATATATATATATAAATTTTTAAAAATTTTTTTTTATATACGGTAAAAAAATAAAAGTTGATGAAATTACTCAAGAGAAGGATTCTAGGAAACATACAATTAACATTTCTTATGGGCGGCGCCCTAGAGTGTGTGATCTTTTAACTACACAGTTTTGCGCCTAGAGTTTCAGAGCACTTGGTATCTGTTAATTGGCCGTCCTGCATAGCGGTTAGGGGGTACTACTATAGTCGACGGCAGACTTTTTTCTCCGGAGGGGGGGGGGGGGCGGTCAACATTATCCGGGAAAGGGGGGGGGCGACACTAGTAAAAGTATATTTTTACTATATAAATTCCATCTCGTTTGGGGGAGGGGCGGTAGATCACACCTGAAGAGATGCCTAGAAGAAACTCTGGTCAACGGTAAAACTGCAAAAAGCAGATTTAATGGAATGAATAATACCTAATACAAGTCCAATTCACATATATATTACAGTTTATTTATTCACAGTTATCAACTCCTACTCCTAACTCACTCTACTGTCCTACACACTAACTCTACAGTCTCAAAAACCAAGCCAACTATCTCCTAACACAATCCTAACACACGGATGTCCGCTACACGCTCCAATAAACACTGCTAACGCCGCCTCCTGGCTATTATTCTACCTGTCGCCTACTTTTGACCTATATTTGAATCTTCATAGCATTGCGTCACACACACACATATACACATACACATACATATACACATACACAACATATATATATATATATATATATATATATATATATATATATATATATATATATATATATATATACTATTATATATATATATATATATATATATATATATATATATATATATATATATATATATATATATATCTCCCAAAACTACACCTTAAATATCAGTACCTGCTTTGTCTTCCGCATTGAATAACATAATAAAACGTTACTTATGTAATACATCACATTATTATAAAATGACACTTACCTACCGTTATAACGGTTAAACCCTTAAATCAAGTATATTGATTCGATAGCTTGGAGTCTTTATCGCTGAATTGATAATAACGTTTTTAAACGTTCATCCTTTTGGTTACTTTACACAAAAGCAACATGGCGACGGTCTGGCAAGTATACACAGAAATACAGGTAGCCACATAAAATTCCCGATATTGTTTTTATAGCATTCCTAATATATAAAATTCCATGTACGCACTTCTCTCTCTCTCTCTCTCTGTCAGCAAATTTTTAAGGCAATGTGATCAGTATGTTCAGCGATATATGGAGAACTTAAAGATACAGACTTTTGTTGAAAATATTACGGTGGATGTTTTAAATGTATAAAATAAATGTTATTTAAAGAAAGAACATAAAAATAAATGTGCATATTCGAATGTGGAATCACATTTCTAAATAAAGTGTTTATTGGCGTGACAAGATAGCAATAAACAATTACGTCATATGCTACATGTTTGAACTACGGAAATAACACAAAACTAATGACGTCATCTTCTAATTTGAAAATATAAAGAAATGACATATTTCATTCAAATTTGATTTAGATCTACTTATCCAGACGTACGCTATGAAATGTATACAATTTTCTCGGCCTAAACTAATAAAATTTACTTTATCTAGATCTAGATCAGGGGTCTCCAAACTACGGCCCGCGGGCCGGATGCGGCCCGCGAGGTCCTCTCATCCGGCCCGCGGAGATTTTTTTGTCCACGGAAAAAAACGTTGATAGGTGATGGCTGAGGAACTTTGCCCAGAAAAATCAAAGACATGCCCGGAAGAAACTGGCCCCCTAACTGAAATTTGATAGTCAATGCGGCCCTCGGACTAAAAAGTTTGGAGACCCCTGATCTAGATCTACGGAAAAATAGACTTAAGCCAGCAGTAGATTCTAGCTCTATGTTTATCTCAATCTAGAATCTATGCCAATAATGAGTCGGTTTGACTCAAATCCCTCGACGAGTGCTAAAAAATGACCACTAGTGAAATTCTCCTTATTTTAGCTATATAACAAACAACAATTTTTTGCCGAACGACCCTGATTCGTTCTGGGTTGGTTTCTGATAAACAACAACGCTTCGTGACTTCGTTGGCTACTTTTATTCCGTCTCAAATACATTCAAGCGTAGCCCTCGTCTTAATCGCTAGCAACTAACCCGCTGACTGACCCCCTACCATCGTTCACTCGCGCTTTTATACCCGCATTCGACCTTGGGATTACAATACATAAACATGCAAGGGTAACTACACAGTAGGGTGAACTCCACTCAGACACGCACTCTCCCCTAGTTCTAGACTATTCTAACCTATTCTAATCTGACCTACAACTCACCCGTAACAGACCACTTTGATATTTCATGAGGTCCTAGAAGAACGCTTATAGGTGTCAGAAAAAACTCGCCATAGCCGTGAAAAATCTGGAAAGTTGTATGAACTGAATCTTCGTATTTTACGTGTATTTGTAGCTTCAACAAAAATTTTAGGGTACTAACCTTTTGTACACCTGTCTAATGTTTTGCATGTTTTTAATCATTTTAATGTTTGAAAAAACTGTTGGATCAGACTCAAAGACCACGACGAGGGCTAAAAAATGACCGCGAGTGAAATTATCCTTATGTAACACTGCCTCAATAGGGATATTACCCACTGAGGTGTAGTGTTTAAAAGGGCTGATCCTGAGAGATAACACACAACGAAACGATGCTTCGGTTGTTAGGTACTGGCTTTATTGCAACTCCATATATGGCTAGTTCATGAATGTCCACGCCATACGTGGTTATGTAACCCTAAAATAAATGTAAACAACAACAGATTACTTCTCTAAAGATCAGTGGCGTAGCCAGGATCGTCTCAAGGGGGGGGGGGGGGGGGGGTTTACAATTTTTACCCGGGGACAAACTTTCGATTTCCCCCCCCCCCCCCCCCATCAGACTTTTGATTTGCATCCCCCCATTCAAACTTTCGATTTGCACCCCCCCCTCAAACTTTCGATTTACACCCCCCACTCAAATTTTCGATTTGCACACCCCCTCCCCCTCAAACTTTCGATTTGCACCCCCCTCATACTTTATATATACTTGGGGGGGGGGGGTATGACAACTACCCAGAGTCTCCGAGGTCTCATGACATGGGAACATGGGTTAAAGCGCTCAAGGAAGAGCAATAAAAAATACATCAACAGTACGGTCCCCTAGGGGCCGCAACCAAATAAATTATAACGTCTCCCCACCTAACATGCAACCATGGTATGTGTTACAATTATATGAGCAACATATCGAAAAGAAACGACCGCAACCCCTCTCTTAATACTTCGTAAGGTGGTAGAAAAACACCTAGGGATGTTAGAAAAAATTTGCAATATCCGGGAAAAACCTACAAAGTGGTCAACTGTCCAGTCGTATTTTCCTATATAACATTTGTAGTTTATGGTGAAAACAGGGTAATTTCAACACAAATTTTAGGGTACTTATCGTCTGTACATCTGTCTAATTTTTTTGCAAAAATAAAATAAAATTTGCACTTGAAGTTATAGCTATTTAGCGCTAATTTCAATGGTTAAACTGTTTGTTAAAAGGCACCTAAAAGGGTTTTACTCAGGAAGCGGTGTTTTATTTTAAAATAATCCAAATTAGGATCTAGGTTATTAAAAACTGAAACGAAAAAACAGATTTGTGTATCATATGCCGTAGCATCATCTTAGTTGCAATTCATGTTTGTAATATTTAAAGTAACAAATCAGTATTTAAAAATTAAAAGGATAATCCAAAAGAAAGTCTCTCAAATCACAATGGATGATCCAAGCTAACAATCGATTTTTAATCGATATTTAGATAATCTAAGTATATGTATCAAAATGCCACTATGTGGGTGCGCGCACAAAAACCTAAATTGCAGTTTAAAAAAAGTTTACGAATAAACAAATATTTCCTCAGCACTATTAGAGCTTTCTAGTGAAGCCTGCCCAGAACTCTACGATGTGTTTGCGATCCAAATCTATATAGAGAGAGCAAGTGAGCATAAATTTATAAACCGTTTATTTTTAGAAAGAATGTTATGTTAAGGTGTTCCCTTTGAATCCAGTTTGTGATATAAATGAAATAACTTGCATTCATGTGTAATTAAAACACTAAGATTTATAGTCTTATAGAGACTGAGCTTTACTTACAACAAAATGAGTTTCCTGTCTTATCGCTGTTTGATTAAGTACAGACGTTTATATTTTTCTAGCCGATTGATGAGGAAATACAACCACACATACATACCGCAAACTTGCACCAACGCACTCAGACACACTTGCAATCAAACACAAACACACATACTCAGCCAGTGAGTGATTAAAGGAGGGTGGGGGGGGATGGATAATAAAGCAGTAGCCTGGAGACCCCGATTATGTTTGGGTCCCACAATTTCTTTACAGACTATTATACATTAAATTTATAAAAAGTATTTTGTTTATAATAGTTAAATGGTCATGGCAAGGTAAAAGCAATTTTTAAAAAAAGTAACAAACAAAAATCACCTAAAAATCACAGAACAATTAAAAACAAACAAGTTTTAATTATTTTCTGCTTGAAGATGTTTTATGTAAAGCCTATGTGCCTAAAAGTATATATTTTAAATCCGACGTAGTAAGATCACTCATTAATCTAACTGTAACGGCCGTCCACTTACTCACTAATTAATCTAGCTGTAAAGGCCGCCCATTACCTCAATAATTAATCTAACTGTAACGGCCGTCCACTTACTGTTTAAAGCATCTGTAAAGGCCGTCCATTACCTAAATAATTAACCTAGCTGTAAAGGCCGTCCATTACCTCAATAATTAATCTAACTGTAACGGCCGTCCACTCACTCACTATTTAAAGTATCTGTAAAGGCCGTCCCTTACCTAAATAATTATCCTAGCTGTAAAGGCGTCCATTACCTCAATAATTAATCTAACTGTAACGGCCGTCCACTCACTCACTATTTAAAGTATCTGTAAAGGCCGTCCATTACCTAAATAATTAACCTAGCTGTAAAGGCGTCCATTACCTCAATAATTAATCTAACTGTAACGGCCGTCCACTTACTCACTATTTAAAGTATCTGTAAAGGCCGTCCATTACCTAAATAATTAATCTAACTGTAACGGCCGTCTACTTACTCACTATTTAAAGTATCTGTAACGGCCGTCCACTGCCTCCCAGTGTTTCCTGGCAAGGCATTCTCAATGTTGACTAACTTGAGAGAACTATAAATACCCGGTGCTAACTGTAAATTGGATCCCTGATTTCGGGAGCTAAAACGTCTTCAATCAATAGGCTTCGGCGATACTGCACACTGACGCGCTTGTGTGATAATCATTTTGAACAGTTACAAGCAGAGCAGAATATATCTATTTCGTTAGCAACCTGTCCACTCACAAATTTTACAAACGCATCTTTTGTGATGAGGTCAAAGTTATTGTACCTAAACCTTGATGAAACACAACTTACTTTACAACAGGTTTTGGGCTCAATTCAAGTGTTCGAAAACGTGCCGGACTTTTCGTTAGAGAAATTAAGGCCGGTACCAGTAGTAATGTGCTATTTGGAACATGTTTCGGAATCGCTTGTAGAAACAGAAATTAAAACCGTATATGTTGCTGGAAAAAGTGTTGATTTCAACTTAGAAACTGAATATGTACGTGTCCCTCCAACGTTAGAGACACTGATTACTGATGCCGACGTTACATTTCTTAACTTTAGTAAGTAAAGTTTCCCTTTCAAACCTGACGGTCTACGGGGCAAGTGAAGTAGAGTTTACTTGTTTCTGTGACCTCGGCTTATGAAGAGATAGTGTGGTCAGCACTATGCCCAGCCGCCTTTACTCTCCCTAACGTGAGTTAGGTACCCATCAGAGCTGGGTGGACTCAGGGACTTTCTACTGACTTGAACCTGGATTCGAACTCGAGACTTACGGGTTAGCAGTCCAGCTCTCTATCGCTATACCTCTCCGTCCCATATTTCTTAACTTTGTTTATAATTAAAAACTGCAGCTTAAAATGAGCTTTTCAATTATTTCAACCACTTTTGGCGCCCCCTATGGTCGGCGCACCGGGCGGCCGCCCCTCCCCTCCTCCTAGCTAAGCCTCTAAAAGGTATTATGTTACATTTGGTTGTTGCTAAGGTGTGATTGTTTGGTCCAGATGTACTTTTGTCATGACGCGGGATTTTAAACACTACACTATACGAAACAGTACGTCTGGCGAATTAACGAAGAGAGTTAACATAAAATTAACACTATGCGCAAATTAATTTCATTGGCTACCTGTTCTCCCTGGCTAGTAATAAATCTTTAAAAGGGCGGAGCTACAATCGTGTATAAATAGCTTCATTGTGAGCAGCACACATTATTCTACTTGTAGACGAGGTAAGTCAACGTTTTATTTCGATGCATTCATTAAAGTGATCTCCCCCAATTTTCTCGAATATACTTTTGTAACACTGCGAGGAATGGCAACTCGCGATATAGATATGATTTTGAATCAATTTTTAATAACGTAAACTTTTAAAAATAGTAAAGAATCTCTTAGAAAAAAGAATTGAGCACCAAGTGAACTGCAAATAATGTATATGATAGTGCAGAATATCAGTGCTTTATAAATTCATATGCGATTTCTTTTTTTTGAAAAATTGGAACTAGCGTAGAGTAATACTTCTAGTAAGCTGAAACAGAATCGAGTTACTTGATTTCAAAAACCAAAAGTAGAATAAGTTCCACATAAGATTTTAGGAAATCACTAAAATTTCATACAGAACCACACATGTAATAAACCACATGTACATGAAATTTCATCAACCTGGCTGTAACAGTACTCAAGTTATCGTGTTCACAGACACACATCCATACAAACACAGACACCCACACACCCACACTCAAACACACACGGACATTTATTAAAAATTGTTGCAAAACTATGTTTTTCCGACCGATTTAGGTGTCAAACGTCTTGATATGTGAAAACCTCAATTTTTAATTTCTTACACGATAAACAAACTTCCTCTTTACGTTGTATACAAGAAAGTAATTAGAGCAGTATATGTTCATACAATAAACCATCCATCTATCCATCCATCCATCCTTCAAACCGTCCATGCATCCTTTTATCCAATCCAATACATCCAACCTGCTAGCAGTGGCGTAGCTAGGATTTTTGGGCCCCTATGCAAAAAGTGTTGGTGGGCCCCTCAGAGGCGTAGCGACCTTTCACGGCGACCTGGGGCAAACTTTCGATTTGCACCCCCCCTCAGACTTTCGAAAAAGGGCCCCTATTTGCCTTGGGCCCCTATGACTTGCTTTACGTTAGATACGCCACTGCCTGCTAGTCTCCTCAATCTACACAATTTATTTATTTATGTATTTATATTCATCAAATTTATTTATTCTTTGAAAACAATCAAATTAATCCATCCAACAATTAAACCATTCAAGTTTCAAACAACTTGCAACGAATTTATGTAATCAGTAGATCTATGAACATATCAAAATATTCACAGAATTACAGCTCTGCGATATATCCAATATTTCTTTTTACCTTTCATATTATTTAAATGGAGAACTAAAAATCTATTGCTTGTTTTTATATTTACAGACAGAAAGAAACTACACAATGCAGAATTATTTCATTTTTTTCGTTTCCTTCAATTTCATTATTCACTCAGGTAATTTATATGTATCTGTTTACGTAACCGAATATGCGTATATATACATATATATATATATATGTAAGGGGCTGGGGAGTTATTTAATTATTATTTTATTACAAAAAGGTGAATGTCACTTTTTGTGTTCCTTTGAGAATTGTTGTGGTTTTTAGTTAAGTAGTCTGCTATTATGGCGCTGATATGATTTTTATTTTAAAATGATTGATAGCCTGGTTATTGTGTCTTGCTAATATTTTGATGTTATTATTTATGCAAACTTTGTTTTGGAGTGTGGCTCCACTTTGCTTTATATCCTGAATGTAAAATATTGTTGTATTAGGGACTATTTTCTTGTGCGTAGCATTGGTTTCTTTGTTCGTAGTATTGGTTTCTTTGTTCGTGAATGTGGGGTGTCGACAGGGAGGGACATTCTGCTGGAATGTCGAGGCCTGTGTGTTGAAGAGTTTCTGTGTCACGTTTGTGGTGTATGGACGGTGGTCCGAAATTGGGTGTTTTGTTTCGTTGAGTTCTGTTTGTTTTGTATGTCCTGAGTGTTTTGTTTTGTCTAGATCTAGATTCTATTTTTTTATAATAATTTTGGTTCCATGAAATAAATTTTATATTATTGTTAAAGTTTTTCTGTTTTTTTAATTTAGACTAAGGTTAGGGTTTAACCACTGTGGGTTCTACCACGGTTGCACTGACCGGACAGATTAGTTAGTTAGATAAGCCTAGAAGGGTAGATTTTAGGTATCCCCCCCTAGCAGGGCTTACAAATTGGTAGCACGAGTGGGGTCAGTGCTTTAGTCTAGCTAAATTTTTGTTTTTCTGTTAGAGCTAGTGTAGCTTAGATACATTTTTGTTTTTTGATAGGCCCTTTTGGGAACCATATGTGTTTAGTTTTTTGTGTTTAGTGTAAGGATTGTTTAAACACCCAATTCGGACGAGATGGCGGGGCACCCGATGAACATCATTATTGTGCCACCCAGAGAGGTTAAAATCCAGAGGTTCCATGGAGACAGCCATGCCTCGTTGGTGGAACGTTTCATTGAAGAGGTGCAGGTCGCATGGAGGGCGAGGAAAGTCCTCTCTGCTGAAGAAAGAAAAGACCTCCTCTGGGAGCACCTTGGGGAGTCTGTTAAAGAGGAGCTCCGATGTAGGGGCAATGATCTGGAGCAGGATCCTGAGGCAACTTTAATACTCCTGAGGGACATTTACGGGGAAAAGCGTAGCATCCCCCAACTGATGGCCCAGTTTCAAAGGGTGGTGCAAAGCCCAAATGAGACAGTGAGGTCTTATTCCCACCGTCTGCACCAAGCCTTTAGGGTGCTTACCGCCAGGCAAACAAACCTGCACAGGGCCCCTGTGAGTCCAGTCTTCCTGCGAGACCAGTTTGTTCAGAACCTTAATCAACCCTCTGTTAGGCGTCAGCTGGAAGAAATGGTCTTCTGTGACCAAAAGGCGTCATTTATTGTCCTGAGGGATGCGGCTATCAGGTGGGCACAGGACGAATGCCCAGGCAGAGAATCTAAGAGTGTTACAACTTTAAACACCAGGCCTGATGTGCAAACATTAGCACCTCCCACTACATCCAACCTGGAGGACAGAGTAGACAATTTGGCAGCACAAATCTCTAGTATTTCTGCTCTCGTTTCCCCAAGGGGAACGCAGTTTGCACCAGACAAGCAGAGACCGACTGTGAGGTCCAGGTCCTGCTTCAAATGTCACCACCTGGGCCATATAGCCCGTAACTGTTATGGCAACATAATGTGTCCCGCTTTTAATCTGCTCACCTATTTTTTTAACATTGTTCTGTTCACATGTCTGGTATCTGCATTTTTGAATTTGTATTGCTTGCAGGTACTGCAAGCTTTACAGGGGGTGAATGTAAGGGGCTGGGGAGTTATTTAATTATTATTTTATTACAAAAAGGTGAATGTCACTTTTTGTGTTCCTTTGAGAATTGTTGTGGTTTTTAGTTAAGTAGTCTGCTATTATGGCGCTGATATGATTTTTATTTTAAAATGATTGATAGCCTGGTTATTGTGTCTTGCTTATATTTTGATGTTATTATTTATGCAAACTTTGTTTTGGAGTGTGGCTCCACTTTGCTTTATATCCTGAATGTAAGTTATTGTT
Source organism: Physella acuta (assembly GCF_028476545.2). NCBI lineage: Eukaryota > Metazoa > Mollusca > Gastropoda > Physidae > Physella > Physella acuta. Next base: position 81,854 of record NW_026733232.1, read on the forward strand.
GTATTAGGGACTATTTTCTTGTGCGTAGCATTGGTTTCTTTGTTCGTAGTATTGGTTTCTTTGTTCGTGAATGTGGGGTGTCGACAGCGAGGGACATTCTGCTGGAATGTCGAGGCCTGTGTGTTGAAGAGTTTCTGTGTCACGTTTGTGGTGTATGGACGGTGGTCCGAAATTGGGTGTTTTGTTTCGTTGAGTTCTGTTTGTTTTGTATGTCCTGAGTGTTTTGTTTTGTCTAGATCTAGATTCTATTTTTTTATAATAATTTTGGTTCCATGAAATAAATTTTATATTATTGTTAAAGTTTTTCTGTTTTTTTAATTTAGACTAAGGTTAGGGTTTAACCACTGTGGGTTCTACCACGGTTGCACTGACCGGACAGATTAGTTAGTTAGATAAGCCTAGAAGGGTAGATTTTAGGTATCCCCCCCTAGCAGGGCTTACAAATACATATATATATATATATATATATATATATATATATATATATATATATATATATATATATATATATATATATATATATATATATATATATATATATATTTATATTTATATTTATATTTATATTTATATTTATATTTATATTTATATGTATGTATATATACAAAACATATAGGCCTACAAAACATATAAAAACATATACAAAACATAAAAACATATAAAAAACATATGCAAAAAATATACAAAACATATACAAAGCATATATAAAAATATACAAAACATATACAAAACATATACAAAACATATACAATTCGTATACAAAACATATACAAAACATATACAAAATATATGCAAAACATATACAAAACATATACACATAAAAATGCACATACAAATACACAACACACACATGCATAAACATATACGTACACGTTCACGTACACACACACGTACACACCAACACACGTACACGTAAACGTAAACGTACACGTTTAAGTTTTTGTTTTATGCTTTTGTTTAATCCTTCCCTCTCTACAATAAATATGCTTTTTTTACCAGGTATAAATATATATATACTTTATCTGTATTCTACCTTTTATAGATGCAGCTGTATTTGAGATCTCTGATTTGACACAGTCTGCATTTTGTGCGCATGGATATTCGATGCATGATGAGCCCTCTTTTAGAGTCATTGGAAACTTTTCTCAATATTACTATTCGCAGTTTGTAAACGGAAAATTCAAATTGACCGCCCAATTGTTTGTATCAGGAAGTGTAAGCATTCTTCTTATAATCTGTTTACATTATTTGTGATTACCTGGTATGGCTAAAGGTAATCAGAAAATATAACTTAGATAAAAATATATACTTAACGTACATTTTTATATACTTTTTTTTCTGGTAACTTTAATCCCTCATTACTCAACTTCAAAACGTATGTAATTCTTTGACATTATTTAGCTTTTACGATTTAAATGAAGAAATGGCTTTCCTTTTAGTTTTCTATCAATTTTGTGTTTAAACGTTTTATGAAATATATATTTTTTATAAAAAAAGGTCTAATATATGAATTATTAGCAAAAAACAAGCACACACTTGTATTTTATGCATAACAAATATTTTTTCACAAACTATTAACACATCAACAGAAAATTTATAATCCGCTTATGTTGCTTGAAAATTATTACATTATTCATGAAGTGAATAAAGCAATGATGTTCGGTTGGGATAGCCAAAAAGCATGATGCAAAAACGTGAGAGTCTGTTCTAACGTGTAATAACTGATCAAACTAAATTGTATAAAAAGTCAAAGTCATTAAGACTTGCAAATATAGTCTCGTATGATCGTGTTCCAAAATCACATAATTCTGCACAGACTTCCCATTTTTATCGTAGGGATTCAAAATACACCAATAATAAATTTAAATAAACCGGGAGTGATCTCCCCTAAACTTTCTCGAATATTCTTATATAACTTGGAATATAGACATGATTTTTAATTACTTAAACTTTTAAAAATAGAATAGAATCTCATAGAAAAAAGAATTGCGCACCAAGCGAACGCCAAAACAAAATGTACATAATAGTGCACAATATTATTAGTACTTTACAATTTTACATGCGTTTTTTAAGAAATCGGAAATAGCGTAAATTAATACTTCCGGTCAACGGAAATTACTCAAAATTTGACAGAAGGTAGAGAATTAGATCTTTTACTTACATGTGAAATTTCATTTATCTATCTGAAATAGTACTCAAGTTATAGGATTTTGGAAACATTCAAAGTAGAAAAAGTACCACTTACGGTTATCGGAAATCGCTCAAAAGTTGATACGGATCTACGATTTTAATAAAATACTTATATATGAAATTTCATCAACCTAGCTGTAACGGTACTCAAGTTATCGTGTTTACACACAGACAGACAGACACACAGACACGCCGACATACGGAAAAGATTGCAAAATAATGTTTTTCCGTATCATTGAGGTGTAAAACGTCGAGATTTGTAAAGATCTCGATTTTTTTTGCACAATTACAAGACTTTTTCTATACTTCGTATATACGAGAAAGTAAAAAAAGAACGGACAAATTATACACGAAAAATAACAAAACATTTACAAAAAGTTAATGCAAAAACTCTCAACACCACTATACAACAGAATTCAATGGTGTAGGAAATACACTCCAGACACAACAGACACCTTCAGGAACCTTCACCTCAAAACCATCACACATAAAGCCACGGAAATAACATACAGACTCATTTACAATTTTTGTTGTGTTTGTGTTTCTGTTGTGTTTGTGTAGTGTTTGTGTTGTGTTTGTGTAGTGTTTGTGTTGTGTTGTGTTTGTGTTGTGTAGTGTTTGTGTAGTGTTTGTGTAGTGTTTGTGTTGTGTTTGTGTTGTGTTTGTGTTGTGTTTGTGTTGTGTTTGTGTTGTGTTTGTATTGTGTTTGTATTGTGTTTGTGTTGTGTTTGTATTGTGTTTGTGTTATGGTTATGTTGTGTTTCTGTTGTGTTTGTGTTTTCTTTTGTTCTGTTCTTAAGTTGGTACATTTAAAAAAGGTTCACCGTGGCGGAGCACGTGTATATTGCTAGTAATGTATTATAGGGATATGATATTTACGGTAACATACATTACTATTACTAGGTCAAAATAATAATTTGGAGTTAAACTTTTCCAAGATGTCCTTCAGTCTACTGCGTGTAAACTTACCGTGTGAATGTGCTAAGACTATCTAAAATTGTTCTTTATTGAAAGAGTGATCATGCATGGACACTGTGTACCTCTCGATTTTAAAGGTTTTTTACTCATTATTTTTCATTAAAAGTCACAGATTGCAGGCAGTCATAATAATTTTTTTATCGAAGATGCTTTAGGCCGAACTTTTTACTGTCATTTGTGGCTGTCTAGCTATCAAAGACTATATGGGTTCCAGAGGCGTAGCTAGGGGGGGGGGGGGGGGAGGGCGGCAGCCCCGGGCGCCGACCGTAAGTGGTAGAAAAAAAAATTAAAAGCTCATTTTCAGCTGCAGTTTTGAATTATAAACTGCCGAAGTTAAGTAATGTAACGGCTACATGCCTTCCCATACTGATTTAACTGTTTTCTACCTTGATATTGTAAATGTAAAACATATACCCTTTACAAACAGTGACAGGCAAAACTGCTTTCCAGCTTTACCTTGATAGAGGGGGGTGGGGACGCTTTTCGCTGATTAAAATCGCAAGGATTTGTACTGGATTGGTGAGTAGATAACTCTTTTAACACTTAGAAAGAAAAAAATTGCACTAAAGCGTATTGTGTTAGAGAAAAATTAGAAAAAAAGGTGGTGGATCGGGGCGCTATTTTACCAATGTAAAAAAATAAATCGCTTAGCACTTAAACATAGAAGCCAATTCTATTGACGCGTAGTTAGTAGTGTACACAGGGGAGGATCAGGGGTAGCAGTCTGAGGGGAAACAGCCGCTCCGCCTACAACTATTTGATATCATCCAGCTAGTATACATATACATATATATATATATATATATATATATATATATATATATATATATATATATATATATATATATATATAAAGCTCAATTCTGTATGTAACATGTAATAAGTTTGTTTGTCGTTGACATACTTCGATCGATTTAAGTGTTAGACTATTATCGTGCTCTTAGTCTAAATTTATAAGTTAAAAAATTACTATTGAAAGTGTTGGGAAATAATTTTCATTTTTCAAACTGATAGTAATAATTGTCGGCATGTTCATTAAACATAATTTAAAAAAAAAAAAAATTCTAATTATGTCTGAAAGTTATTTACATTTAGTCCTTTAGCACTTACTTCCCTTTGATAAATTAGGAAAACACAATTACTTCCCTTTATAAAACATTGCATTAGTGGAAAAGAATTTACTTCTTATTACTTTGTTTTGGTATTGGGTAAAAAATAATTACATAATTAGCGGGGATTGATCAAGTGCAAATGTTGTAGGTATTTTACGAATAAGCTTGGAGTATTATAATTGTTCATTTGGTTTGGTTTGGCACCTACGTTCGTTTAATTAAGTGCAAAAGACTATGAATTATTTGGGGTACTGTAGTCGATTATTAAGCTGAAACATGCGATTCTGCCCCGGGCTAGACTGTGAGCACTTTGCGTTTATGTTCGCGTTAGTGTTTTCTTTGTGTTTAGGTTGGGTTTGCGTTAGTGGTTGCGTTTTGATTTGGTTCGTTTTTGTTCTTTCTTTTTTTCGTTTTCTTTTGTGTTTTTTTTTTGGGTTTGTGTTTGTATTTGTGTTTGTGGTTGGTTTTGCGTTTGGATTTGGTTTGTTTTCGTTTGCTTTTTCGTTTGTGTTTTTTTCTTTGGGTTTGTGTTTGTGGTTGATTTTGCGTTTGAATTTGGTTTGTTTTCGTTGTTATCTTTTTCGTTTGTTTATTTCTTTGTGTTCGTATTGGTGTTTGTGGTTGTGGTTGGGTTTGTTGTTAGGTTTCACAGAAGCCAGAGCAGGGCCTGGCCGGGACGGCTAGTATATATATATGTATATATATATATATATATATATATATATATATATATATATATATATATATATATATATATATATATATATATATGTGTGTGTGTGTGTGTGTGTGTGTGAGTTTTGTGGGTGTGTGGGTATATGTGTGTATATAATATGTATATATTCTTTTATAGTTTTGTGAAAACTGATGTGAATATATATAGATATATTTTGGTAACTATTTAATCACTTTGTGGGACGGCGTCGCTTACGCGGTAATGGGCCAGACTGCTAACCAGAAATTCTCAAGTTCAATCCATGTTCTAGTTAGTAGAACGTCCCTGAGTCCACCCAGCTTTGATGGGTACCTAACTCATGTTAGTGACAGTGAAGGCGGGTGGGCAAAGTGCTGACTACATTATTCCTTCTTATGCGGAGGTCAAGAAACATTTATCAGCCCAATGGATAGCTAGGTCTAAAGAGGATTGTTTACTTTTTCTTTTTTATACACTGTTAATTACTCAGGGTTACTGTCATATCTAAATTAATTAAAACAAAAAAAAAAATCAGTTTTACCTTCTCCTTTCTTTAAATTTTTTTTATTTTTCCTAGACATATTCTTTTTCATTTTCTTTCTTTCTCTATTTCCACGAAAAACAACCCGTTCGTCCTCAATATTGCAGCCTGATTTATTGTCATTTGATTGATATTTATTGTCTTTAAATGCCTTGAGATGTAACGGTAAATCTTTAACTGTCGCCAAATATTTATTTATTTGATCTTGTATACATTTTATGTTATCTGGATCAGAGAGTAGACGTTTAAATCTTTCATTTTCCAAAATGTTTTTCTTTTGAAATAATTGTTTGGACTCTTCGAAATCTGTGAATAGAAAAATACTCAGCTTCAATTTGTGTTATTAATGTTTAAAAAAATTGATACTTAGAATGAACTGCTTTTAATGTGCTACTCATCTGATAATTAATATGTAGAATGTATCCTAATATATAAAACGCCATGTGCGCTCTTCTCTCTCTCTCTCTCTCTCTCTCTCTCTCTCTCTCTCTCTGTCTGTCCGCAAAATATTTTCGCCGGACATCACGTCAGAAACGGCAGCGATATATGGAGAACTTTATACGGACTTTTGTTGAAAATAATATGTTAGATGTTTTAAATGTATAACCACGATTTTATTTAAAGAAGAAAAATAAAAATTAAAGGCGTATTCGAATGTAGAAAAACAATTTTATTTATGCAACCGGAAAAGCATTAATAGATGTGTAAAAGAACGCATAAAACTGTGACGTCACTAATGTTTATACATTTACTAATCACGTCATCTGCCGTGTTTACAATAAAAAGAAATGAACTATTTCATTCAAATTTGATTTAGATCTACGTACACTATGAAATGTATATACAATACAATTTTTCCGGCCTAAACTCATAAAATTTATTTTATTTATTTGGATTCTAGATCTAGACTAAATCTAAATCTACGCAATAACTAGGCGTAAATCTAGATTTAGACTCTAACTTCTCTAAAATCTATTCCAAAAATAAATTGCTATATTAGGACTAAACTGTTTCAAGACTTATTTATTTATACAAAATCTTTGTTTGGAACTAGCTAATTTGGGATAAAAAAATTAATTTGAAAGAATAGGCATATTAGCGTGAGTTAAGATTTTAAAATACGTGTTTCATTTTTCCGTATTTTATAAGGTGCTTAAAAAGCGGAGATGTTAGTGTACTATAAACCACGTAGGAGGTGCGGGTTCGAGACACACCAAGTCAACTTGGTTTATGTATTTTTTTTTATTATGCTCGGGCTAAACTTAAAAAAACAAATCTATTATGATTCTAGATCTAGATCTAGATTGTCGGGTGTCCGATAGGGCACTTCCCGGCGCCGCAGGCACTTCAAATTTGGCAGATCTTGCCTTGGGGCGACAGAACACGGGGGCCGGTTGGCCGAAAAGTCTACGATGAGGGGGTCAAAACTGACCTCGACTGACCGGTGCCTTATATGAGCTATAAATCGAAAAAAAATGTCCACGGAGGAACCTCTTCATAACTCTCGAGGTCGTAGACCGACACTCGGGCGAATTAATTAAGCATTCAAATTCTCAATGTTTTCGAAAGCCTAAGCGAAGCTGGGCAGCATGCCTAGTATGTATATAATTTGGTTTTCGAATTGGTATTGGTTGCCTATTGTTATTTTAAATGTGTCAGATTTTTAGCTATTCAGTTATTTCTTTACTTTGTCACTGATATCATTCAACGTGAAGTAAAGCACTAATAACTATGTTATGATATATTTTTCTCAAACAAGTATAACATTAAAATATATAGGCCTACAATTCACGTGTAACGGGTACCGACAGCTAGTCTTAGTATAAAACGTAGATTTGCAAAGCTTATTCAAATAAGAAATGCTTGTTGCATTCATCACTTTATTCAGATGTGTGAATAAAGTTGTTTATTTTATGCTTCATTATTTTTAAAAAAATATTTTTTTAATAAGAAATAATAACATACCGGGTTCTATTTTTTTACATTTATATTTTCGTTTTCGTTGTTTCAACCACCACATCACTCTCAGAATTATACAAACGATTGCTATGGTTGTAGCTAGTACGAGGGAAGTGGTTCCTGTATGAAAAAAATGACATATTTTGAATATGTACTATATTAATTTAGTTGAGATAAAAAAGTTCAATACATTGTATTTATATAAATTACAAATATATAATATAATCTCAAGAAATTTATAGTCTACTTTTTATAAGCGAATTATGTACTTTTCTAAAAACCGAATTAGTAAATTTTTTTTGTTTATATAAAAATTTCCAATAAACTTAAACTTTGTGTGTAAGCTATCAATAAGTATTTTTCGATGAGATAATGTTGTTTATTGAGCATGATTCTAAACAGTCAACATATCGCTTCCCTAGAACCAAACTGTTCTGACTCCAATTTTTAAAAATGTTCACAACTAGACATTAAAGTTTTGTGTTCCTTGACATTTCTATATTAAGCCATTGGTGACATTAAAGTGTTGCGAACAGTAAGAGATAAATCTAAAAAAAAAACAACATAAAATTAGGACTATCTGGTTCTAGGGAAGCTATATTCCGAAATGATATGTTGTTATTTATTCACACCAACTAGAGTCAAATCACACTGGAACAATTATTGTACCATAAAAAATATTAAAACGTTTTAGATTAGAGCAACATTTTCATAGTTTTTGATTTTGTAGCAATAATACTGCAAGTTAAGAGAACTTCTGTTTATTGTTGCTGATGACAAAACAATGACTTAAAAATTATTTGAACAAAGAAATACTAGATTTCACATTTCAAGTACCTATTATCAATAATGTCACCATCTTATCGTCCTGCTTCTGACCTGTGGAACCATATGAAATACAACATTTATCACAAATATAATACTGGTCTATAAAACTACATTTTTCTGATTTGCTTAGTAGTAGTATTGTAAGCCTACAATCAATACAACATTTTTAGAAGACATAATAAATATTAAGTTACTGTAAAATGTTAAACTAAAAAAATAGCTACAATAAAATTAGATGTATTCGCATTTGTATCTAAACAAGAAATTTACTTTTACATTAATATTTGAATATGAATATTTATTTGAACAATAAATTTTTTGTCAGGATTAGGAAAACGAATAAAAAACCAGTAACGTGTACTTACCTAACTCACTCAAATGTACATTAATTGAGATAAATAAGAGAAAGAGAGAAATTGCAAAGTCAGAGAACGTAATAGAGACCTAATACATTTTTTTGAAAAAAAAAAAGAATTTTTACTGCTATTTGAAATCTTATATTGAGTTGGTTCAGCTAAAATGTGTAAATTAGTGAAACTTAATTTAAATAATTTGCGGACCTGCCGTACATTGTGTAAACTTATACTTACCGTTAATTTTCAAATTTTGTACTTGATCTTCAAGATAACTTAAACGTTCTGTCTTATCTGAAAGTACACAAACTTGTTTATGAAAATTTTTTAATCGTTTGATGAACTAAATCAAAAGATACAATCAAAATCACATAAGCTTACAGGCAAAGATAGTAACAAGTACTCCAAGTAGGCCTACAGAATTAAAAATACGTTTATGGTAGTTTCCTAGAAATATTTATTAGTTTGTGACGTATGAAGTAAATATATGCTTGTCGTCTGTATGTCTTCATGGGAATGTTTGATAATTTTGATTTAATACAGTTCGATAACAAACTAGGTTTAAGATTTAATCAAAAATTTGATCTAAATAATTTAATCTTTACTTACTTTTTATGTCCATTCTAATTTTCCTTAATTGTTTGTGTCTAGAGCTTTTATATTCTGTAAAATTACAAAATATATATTTTCACAAGTCTAAAACCTAAATTTAGCCGTCTAAAAGAATTACCAAATAACTTTTCGTAACGAATGGCAGATGACTTGTAGTCTTTTATTTAACGCCATAATAAATTGTGTATCATGTTGGTGTAAGAGGGTTATAATTAATACAATTTTTACAAGTTTTTATTTATAAGCATTTATTTAACTTGCTATCGACTCTTTTCTGTCGTGCTTCGTCGTCATGAATAGAAACTGACGAAATTTTCTCTAGTTATTTAAATAGTTCATTATTATATATTAAAAGAAAATCATTATTGTTTTCCTCCCCCCCCCCCCCCATATTAAGTACTTTTTACCACTCTGTTATGCGCATTTGTTTTTAGTCTTGCAATTCAATGCTATTAAAAAAAAAACTTTTAAGTACTGAAAATCAAAATTCATGAAACGTTTTAATAACAAACAATTATGTAAGTATGCACTAAACATAAGAAAATAAATGATTTTCTTTAAATAATCATGAACTATTCAAATAACTATAAAGTAAAGCGTGGGTGGCTATCTATGTATAGAATACCTTTACTAAATACTAAATATTAACGAAAGACCCAGGCCTGTCTTTCTACTTATTTAAATAATAGTGCATTACTATATTTAAAGAAAAATATTTATTTTGTTCTATCAAGTGCATAAATATATTAAAGTTTGTTATTAAAATAGCCGAATGACCAAGTAAATAATTTGACCTAATTTCTTTCTCAACCAACCACAGAGGTTGTTGAAAAATATGCTATGTTGTATTTATTTATTTTGAAACAGGCCAAAGATTTGTATCTAAAATATATCCGGTTTGCTCAGTAGATTTGTTATGTTTGTTAACATATTTCTTCAAACTTACCGGCTATCAATCCATCTATGAGTTCTTTAGTTGTTTTCGCTGGCGCTTGTTCTATTCAAAGAAAAATCTATTAACATTATAACGTTGATGTTAACAATTAATGAAAAGAAAATAATGTATTAAAAAACAGTAACTAAGCAAAAATATTCTTAAAATGAAAAATATTTCAAAACCATCGTTAAGGATAATGTTTTTCTAAAAGTCTGATTAATGTTTTATTCGCACATAAATAGTAGTACTTTATAGAAATGTGAAATGCGTTTTTTTCATGCAGTAAATAGGGTAAAGTGTGATATTGAGATTTAATGGATGTAGTACAACTTACATGTGCTTGTATAGATACACACACCCGAACAAGTAGTTTAAAAACTACAATAAACAATGCAAATAATTGATAATTATGTTGCTTTTAAAAAGCAGTATAAATATACAAAAAAATATTCCAAATATCATTCTTTTTCTTTTGCTTTCAATTTAGTTTTAATGAGTTTTACAGCTGTTAACAAAAGTTATTTTTATCTTATAAGGTTGTTTTAGCTTAAAATTTAAAGAATAATTAACTCGTTAGATTTTGCGGAAATATGACTTTTGCTTTATTAAAAAATGAATCATCATATTTACCTAAGTAGAAAAGCTGCTAGAAAGATAAAAATGAGACCGAAAAATAAATATAGCTTCTTTGAGCACAATCCTTAACCATTCCTATAATTGAACAAATTTTAATATTATTTACGTTTGCTATATCCCATTTCACTTATATAAAATAAATTCATAGTTGGAATCACTTACGTATTATAAAATACAATTACAGACATTAAACCGTTCATACGAAACACGCACCCAGATTGTTAATTTTTATTAAGGTAAAGAAGTAGTAAAGTACCACTTCTGTACCTTTGTCTACCCTTGGCGTTGAAAATATCACTTTATGTTTATATTGCACTTAAGACCATAATGCAGGTGAAGTAGACTTCATCTGCTTGTTAGTCGTCCTATCAACTTTTGCAACAACGAAAATAATCTCAGCACATCTCTTACCTGTGTAGTTACTTATTTCACCATGAGAAAACGAGTGATAGCAAGCCGGGCTACAAGAGTAATGTCGCATTGAACGTGTGTTTGTACTCTTTGCCATCTCACTACACAACTTGAGACGCTCTTCTCTTGTCGTGATGTCCAGCGGAAAACATTCCTCACACGTCCCGAGCTCCTCAGCACAAAACTGCATCCCACTGCAACAGGTGCCATACTTTGGGCAAGGGATAGGCCTCGATTCATTACAATGTAATTGTACGCTCCCTTGATTTTATTAAATGAAATACGTTATAGCTTTTATAATATAACACTAACAACATAACTATATTTTGTTAATTTATGTACTCTAAAGGCCGTAGCATTTGTAAATACACAAACTTACTTTCTTATCATTGTCTGAGTAATAATTTTATTTTCCTGATAATTAAAATTATATATAAAGATTAATTTATCGAGTTATTAAATGGGCCTTTACATGTACAGTAATATCGGATGATTATTCTAAATTAATGAATTTCAATTTCAATTTAAAAAAAGAACGGGATAGTTACCCGCTGATAGAAACACAGGAGCAAATAACAGGATCCAAAATGAAGTGAGAACTAGCATTTTTATATCATTTTTGTTCTGAAAAACGGCATAAAATAAAAACAAGTTAATAAAAAGTCTAGTGACAATTTAAGCGCAATTTCCTTATGTTATCTAAAAATAGATAGTGATCAAGTTTGTTTGTAAAAAATGTGAAAAAAATTATTAGACCTAGCGAAACAAAACCTTGTAATTGTAACTCCCGAACGAAAGGATATTTTTGAAAACTTTCTTCGGCAATATTGTTCTAATTTATGACAGAAATCGATTGGTACATGTTTCAAGTCGGTCGCTAAGTGGTCTGGTTGCCAAGATATGGGCAAAAAACTGCATTTTTTCGAGGTTTTTTGGCTTTTCCGGGAAATCCAGGAAGGAATTCCGGGAATTTTTTGACCCACAATCATCCTCGGAATTTGCTTAACATATTTGCTTTGGAACTAGTCCTCGATATTGCTTCGTTGAGGAGGAGATACGACTTAAAGCTGGGGACACACATCCATCCAGAAATGACGAGTTAATAATCGCAATTGTCCGTATGGAAATTGCGCTAAAAATTACAAAGGTAGCAAGGTGGCGAGAGGGAGCGGTAAAAAAAAATCAACAATGACGATGTATACTATAACTAAATTCTCGCTAAAACGTGGTGAAACAGACTTTTTGGGGATGATTTACTATTTTGTATTTAGCATGACGTAGTATGAAAGTAGAGTACCTGGCCAACGGAAGGACTGTGTGAGCGACTTGTCATGTATTTTTCCATGCGTTTTGTGAGATCGCTCACTGACGTTAGGGGAGAGAATGAAGGATATAAAAGGGGAGCGTAAGGTGGACTAGAAGTGCCATTATGGTGCCTCTATAGAAGAATGTTGTAAGCTGTCACCACGTCACTCTGTTTCTGAATTGTATTTTGACTGCTGTTGTTCCACTATGGATTTTTATTATTAATTCCTATGGATTTATTTATTAAAGTGAATAAAATTGTAAGTTGAAAGAACTGTTATTCGTATTCATTGAAGAACTCACAATAACACCGTATTGTCTCATCTACAAATACGCGTTGTTACACGTGGTTTAAGGATGCTGTGAGTGAGACGCTAGTCACAGTGCTGTTTGTAAATAGTGAGTAAAAGAAATGCAATTAGACTGGCAGAGTTAGTGTTTTAGAATTCGAGAAAACATGCTTTGAGCGGAGGATACATTGCTTAGGATTTGACTGTGGCGTTTGAAAAAAAAATGGAGCAAATATGTTTTTAAGGTTTGGTTCCAGGTTGACACCGCTCTAACCCCCCCCCCCCCACCCCACGACTCCATTTGATATGTACTAAATCTATACGAATCGTTGTGTCTCATAACGCTTCAACCTGTGTCTAGGATGTATTCAGCATTGATAATTTATTAAATTAAGAAGCATAATTATGTGTTTGCAGTAATTTGTTCGTTTCGATTTCACCCCCCCCCTCACCCTGGATGATATACCCCGGTCCACTACCTTCACATACCTTCAAATACCTTCACCCACCAACACCACCCCAACTTCTGACGCTACTGTTTGTCGTCAATGTAGAAGATAATTTTAATTAGGTTTCGTCTTAAGATTTCTTCGTTGAATGATGTATTGGTATAATTTACTCGTAAATTTAAACATACTCAAGGTTTCAGTCGTTTTATCACACACCGTTGTAAATTCACGACAGTTGTCTAATGCGTGTACTTGATATCTAGTCAAGCGAATCTTGTACCTCTATGCTATCATAGAAGCGTGTCAGGTATGTAGATAGTGTTGTGGCACACTACACACATACCAAATTCCACCCAAGTAGTAGCGACCACATTCAAGAATTTTTTAAAAAATCGAATTATGTACTTTTACATCAAATGGGCTATAACTATTAATTTTAAAAGCATTACTGTAAATTTAGCAACTTTTACATATGCTATTTTTAAATAAATTTTTTTGCTGTACATTGACGATATTTTTAAAAAAAATCTGCTGCTTAAATTTGTTAATAAAAAAAAAAAACTCATTTAAATAGAAGCTTCAGGCAAATGAAAAGATGGGAAGTGTCATCAGTGATTGAACGGGAGGCACTAACGATGTCGGTGTATACAGAGAAAAGTAGAAATCTGATCTAAAGGACCCATGCAGCGCCCCAAACGAACAGATAGAGAGAGACAGAATATTTCAGAATTTATTCAATCAACAAGAAAAAATGAAAAGCATTAATAGGAAGATACTGTTTGTTATTCGTCAATGAATAAAGGCGTAAAAGTCATGATACTTGTCAAAATTTCTATATATATATAATTCTCCTCTTCGAGCCGTTAGAAAACAAGCTGCAAACGCTCTCCCTACCTCCCCACCCCTACATGATTTTAGTGAGCTGTGTTCACTCTAAATGTTTACAAGCAGAGCCAACGATTTTAAACGTAGGGGGGGGGGAGGGGAGGGGGGGGGGGAAGGAAGGGGGGGGGGGGGGGAAGGAAGGGGGGGGGGAAGGAAGGGGAGGGGGGGGTTATGGTCCTTAACGAGCTACTTATAGTGTTTTAAAGAAATATTTTCAGTGTCAGCGTTGGTACTGTCGAATTCACAAATTTATGAATTATTGAAAATTAGAAACAACTAAATAGCGGCGTATATTATGCCGCGGGCCGGCTCGTATATTTTAAAAAGAAAATCCGACGTTTGTGCTTGGTCTTACCTTTCACAAGATGGCGACTATCAGTGAAGCAAGGTAACGCCTTGTATAGTTATATAACAGCTAAAGTAGACACTGGAAATTCCCAATATTATTTTTTTACTTTTTTCTAAATTCTAATAATAAACCCACGCTACTCAACGTACTGAATTTGCAACATAAAAATTAAAAACTAACTAAAATAGATGTTCTGGTTGTTGAGCAAGAGGCTCCAGATGCAATTAATGTAACTGGGAGGTTTTAAAAACGACTCTTTTGGCATAGTTTTTGTTTTTTTTCTTTTTTTTTCAAATTTAGTATATTTTTTTACTATTTAGCGTATTTCTCAAAATGTTACTATATCTCAAAAACTACTTGAGATATTTAGTTGAAAGTTTTTGTTAAAACCTTTTAGGTCTCACGTTTAAAAAAGTTGGCTAAAATGTATTTTTTAATATTTTTTCTAATTGTTTTAGTTCATCCTTTTTGAAACTGTGTATATTAAACTATGTTAAAGATTTGTGTTATTCTAATGTGATTTTAATGAGAGCTTCTTCTCCTTCTTCGTTCTTAATTGAGAATATGGTGGAGGATTTAGACAAGTCCAACTTCGTGAACAAACCGGACTGTGGTCTCCAAATCAGCAGGTGCCCCATATAATTTTTCCCTGAGTGGGGTGAGCAGGAGCCAGTGTCTGACTCGTGCCTGGCTATTCAAAAACAATCCTGAAGGACGTGCTCCGTATTTTCCAGGGCCTTGCCACAAGGGCACATTTCGCCACACCCAAACATTTGGTTTTTTATGCATGTGTTGATTTAGTCTGTTATGGCCTTTCTAAGTCGAAAGATTATGTATTGTTGTTTTCGTGTCAAATTATAATATCCATCATCTTTATTTTAGTGAGGGTGTGTGTCAGACCACATTTGCGTTTGTTTGTTTTTTATTATTCTTTTTATTTCTTTTGGGTGTAGCGAAATTTCCGGTTGTTGTTTCTTTCCCCCAATTTTTGCCAGCTGGTCCGCACTATCATTACCCTGGATCTGGCAGTGGCCCGTAATCCACTGCAGCACAATTCTGCTTCAGGTATTTTTTAGCCTCTCTAGTGCTGTCATAAGTGTTTGAATATAGGACTCTGGATTTTTTAGGGATTGCAGGACAGATTTGGCATCTGTAAGAAATACTATCTGACTATTTGGTGATTCAGGGTGTTCTGACATGAGGTTTGCTGCATGCTCTAAAGCTTCTTTTTCTGCCCTAAAATTGTCGGATAGGCTGCCTGTGGCTATTGACTTTTCCAGGCTTTCTCCGCTTGGCCATTCAATAAGGACACCAGCCCCGCCATTTTTTGTGGCATCTTCATCTGAGCCATCTGTGAATACTCTAATCCAACTATTGCTAGGGTACTGATCCTTAATGTGCTTATTTGTTATTTTCTTAGTTCTTCTTGATCATAGTCAGATTTTTTTTCTATGGTGTCTATTGAGTCACTAATGGTTAAATGACAGTGGGAGATCCAAGGCGGGGAGATGTTTTGAATTTTGATTGCTTCAGGAATGATGTTTTCGATTTCATATTTCTTTTTTAGATTCTTTGCTTCTTTGATTTTTGTAGTCTGTTTGATGGACTGGGCTTCTGGAGTTTGTATTTTAGATTATGGTGTTCCAGTGCCTCTAGCTTTGTGTATTGAGTGAGGATTTTTTATTCTCTTTTTCTTCTATTGAACTAAGAGCGGCTACTTCCTCCATTGCTTTTATAGGCGTTGTATTCATGGCTCCTGTCATTATTCTCAAACCATTGTTCTGAACTTTGTCAATTTTGCTAATATTTGTTTTTGCTGCTGAGCCCCAAGCCGAAGCACCATATTCTAACGTAGGTCTCACATAGCTGGTGTAGGTTTTTTTCAGGATGTGATGATTTGTTCCCCAGTCTGTTCCTGCCAGTTTCCTCATTAGATTTGTGGGTTTTATATTTGTTTTCTCCAGGTAAGTCGAGTGTCAAAAGTGACTCCTAGGTATTTGGGGTGGTCATTTTTTTCTAGCTCTTGGTTTTCTAGGGTTAGTTTCATTTTTTTTATGTTTAGTTGATAGGGTGAAGATTGAATAGGTTGTTTTCTTGGTATTAATAGATAAGCCCCAGTTTTTGGTCCATTTGCCGAGCTTGTCAAGTGTTTCCTGAAGACACAATTTTGAAGTACCAATATATTGCTGATTAGTGAAAGGTCGTCTGCAAACATGCTTCTTTTTACTCTCCTTGGGATGTTTTCATTTAAGTCATTTATATAGATGAGAAAGAGAGTAGGAGACAAGACTCCCCCTTGAGGGACTCCATTTTTTTAAAGTTACAGTAAGACTTCTTTTTCCTTGCATGGAGACTGATGCTTTTCGGTTGTTTACGTAACCTTTGATCCAGTTTAGCATGTTATGAGATACTTGATGGTTTATTAGCTTTATAATTAAACCTAGCTCCCAGATCTTGTTTTAAGGCTTTTTCAAAGTCAACCCACACTATTGAGGTTGGTTTTTTTTTTCTTGGAAGCCAAGGGAAATGTACGTGATTTGGTCTTCAGTAGATCTGCACTTCCTGAACCCAGCCTGTCCGTATGCAAGTAGATTGTTCGATTCGAGAAACCAGGTCAGTTTGTTGTTTACCACCCTTTCAATCAGTTTACAGACGCAGCTTGTTAAACTTATTGGGCGATAGCTATCGACTTTTTTCCTGGGTTTTCCTGTCTTGAGAACAGGTATCATGATTGCTTTTTTCCAAATATTTGTGATTTTCCCAGATTTCCAGCTTGGATAAAATATTAGGGAAGTTTTTTTTTTAGCAATGGGGCCTAGGTGCAAGAGCGTATCATTTAAGATTTTGTCAGGGCCTGGAGCTTGCTTTAATTTGAGGAGCTTCATTGCTTCTCCAAGCTCCTTCATGCTAATCAGAGATACCACTCCAGAGGAGAAGGGGCAGAGACCTTCTGTAATTTCTTACGATACATAGGCCATATGTAACACTACCTCAGTAGAGATGTGGTGTGATGTCATCCATTGAGATGTCATGTTTTTTTAGCGCTGACCCTGCGAGATAACACACAAACGATCAACGAACCTTTTCATGATAGATCCTGGCTTTAATGCATATACGGCAAATCCGTAAACGGCAAATCAATATACAGCTAATTCATTAACGTCAAATCCGTGTTAGTAAATCCATACACGACATATAGTCCATCATTTGGTCTAAATAACCACGTTAATCAACTGAACGGTCCTTGTCATCCGCAGCCTGTGTTTTGAATGCCGCGGACAAGATGTGACATGACATGCGAACACGGGGAACATTGCTCACAGGAGAGCATACAAAATAATATCAATAATACATAAATTGTAAATTATCCCCCCTGACTGGTACCCATGGTATATGTTACACACACACACACACACACACACACACACACACATACACACACACACACACACACAGAGACATATAGACAAGATTGCATAACTGTGTTTTTCCGACTCAGGTAGTTGTAAAACGTCGAGATTTGCAAAAATCGCGTTTTTTTTCACGATTACTAGACTTTCTCTATACCTCGTAGACACGAAAAAGAAAAAACTCACTCAGGATCTATAGCATTTTGAG
>NW_026733232.1:102500-197586 GCF_028476545.2 Physella acuta
GAATGTCATCTATCTTTGTTCTTAGGTCGTTATCTGTCAACTTTGCACATTCTTTAGTCACAGACTTTTGAAGCTCTTAAATTCAAAAAGTGCATATCAAACTTTACCTCGTTACATTTTATAATTTTTCGTGTTTTCAATGTTAATAATGATAATTGATTTTTGTAAGTAAAATCGCTTAAGATTATTAAAATGTGTTAAGTAATTAACTATGTTTAATTAGCAAATTTAGTTGTTGAAAATATCAAATGCGTTTAAAATAATTAAAATACAAAAGACTCATTATTCAATGCAAAACTAAAACTAAGATTGAAAACATTTCACATACTTTATACATGTCGCTTACAAATGTATTAAGGGTAAAAACGTATTCTTTTAAATTACATTAAACTTAAATAAAAGTATATTTGTATTAAATTGCAACGATCTACTTTAAAATAATAATAAGTACCATCAAATTGGGATTGCAGACTCTGTTGTGAAATATCACTCCTCCTCTCCACTTCTGTTTTTAATTCTTCAGTTTTCGTTTTAATTTTTTCTTCTGTATTTTGCAATAGATTTTCTTGGTTTTCAACTCGTGTATTACAAGCATCTATTGCTCTATTTAATTTTTCTTGTAAAGGTAACCATTGTTTGTAAAATAAACTGTCTTCGTTTTCCAGATTAAACGCTTCGACCAGCTTTTTCTCTACGTCAACATTCAGCTGCTTTTCTTTTTCTGTCAAAGATATTGTACATTAATTTTGCATATACCCTTATTAAGCATCTGCGAAAATTCATCAGTTTTATTATATATGTGTATATAACTACCGTTTCATACCTATTGTGATAATTATTAACT
The DNA here is from genome assembly GCF_028476545.2 of Physella acuta. Classification (NCBI taxonomy): domain Eukaryota; kingdom Metazoa; phylum Mollusca; class Gastropoda; family Physidae; genus Physella; species Physella acuta. Next base: position 103,345 of record NW_026733232.1, read on the forward strand.
AGATTTCATGCGTTTGTAAAATTAACTTTGAAAATATTTTAAAGTCACAAACATTTTTTAAAATCAATAACAGCATTTAAACAAGCTGTAAAATAAAGTAACATCTGCATATTTAGTTGTTTAATTTAAACGATCGCTAAACAAATTTTATTAAACTTTACAATGACCAAACAGTAAAATCATGCTAGTGAAAACAATTATTGCGTAAAATTTGTAAATGTAGAAATTTATGTCTTCGTTAACTGCATTTAGTACTTTTTATTTCTACAGGCTTTATTATACGAGAAAGAGACCCATAAAAAATATTTTGATAAATTACCTCTTTAACTCGCAAAGAATAGTAAGCAAGGTTGATTTTTCTAAGTATTTAGGTACGCGAGCCTGACATTCTAATAGAATGAATATTGTTATTCAACTCAAACAAGGTTGTAAACTCAATTAACATTTTGAATTATATGTCTACTATATGCAATATTTACCATTAATTGTGGATTCTAGTTCTTGAAGTAAAGCATTTATACGCCCCAATTCTGCTTTTGATTCATCATTGTTTTTCGTAAATATTTCTTTTGTGTCTTGTAATTGTTTTTCTTGGCTATCAAGTTGTGTAGTAAGCCGCTGTACATCTTCATTAAATTTTGTTTCACGAGTTAACCACGTTCTGCTGAATAAACTCGTGTCTTCGCTCAATCAAATGCTTTGTTTAATTTTTTCTCTACGTCATCGTCTAGCAACTTTTTTCTTTCTGTCAAAGATAATTGATAATTATTATGCATACTAACATACTAACATATAACTGAAAACATTTATCAACATACTAATGTTTGGTGTTATTCGCGAACGTTAGGTATTATATTGTACTAATATACACTGGACTAATATGTTTGAGAAATTAACAGAATTTTACATAGCTAAAAGCGGAAAAATTTTCTTTCACATTTACATATTCACATTTACATATTGGATTTCTTAATATGCTATAAACAATACTATTTTCTTTAAGGTATTACTTTAGTCAAGGTACGTAAATACATACAATACATAATTTAAAATGTTTACTGTACTTATAGCGCTACTGTAAAGAGTAAAAAAATATTGTAAAAAGATATCTTACATTTTAATTTCGTATATAATGTGATTGGAGGTTAAATGAAACCTCTATGTGTTTGCTATCATTATGTAGTTCTAAATTTTCTAATGAACCGGATATTATTATCGAACAGAGGCGTAGCGAGGGGGGGGGGGGGGGGCGGGGGGTGCGGACCGCACCGGTGACACCATTTAAGGGGGTGACACCAAGGCAAAAAATAGCAAAATATATAAAGAAAAACTTGAGGATGGGGTGCAAATCGAAAGTTTGAGGGGGGAGGGTGTAAATCGAAAACTTGAGAGGGTGGGGGTGCAAATCGAAAGTTTGAGAGGGGGGTGCAAATCGAAAATTTGAAAGTTTGTCCCCGGGAAGGGTCGCTACGCCTCTGGGGGGGGGGTGACACCATTAAGTGCCGCACAGGGTGACACCCGACCTCGCTACGCCACTGTTATCGAGAAACTAGTACAATTACTAAAACTAACCGGTATCTAATAACTCCAAACAAAAAACATTTTCTGATTACTTCTCACGTTTTTCTCAGCTATATACATTTTTTAAAATCTTCAATTTTCATAAAGTATTGTCTAATTTAGTTTAAAACTATGCCATGAAATATTGCTATGTGTAACAGACTGTACTTTTGTATATTATGTTTTGGGTGTATCGCGAGTGGCATTTGAATACCTGACCATCATTACAGAGGCGTAGCAACCTATCTCTGAGCCCGGGGCTGACTATCAATTTTTCGCCCCCTCCCTCCCATTTATATATATAGTTATTCCTGTCCGTGAAAAAGCGCCCTCTCCCTCAATTGGAAAGGTTTGTGGCGCTTCTTATCAGTTGCTATCCTGTAACATTTTATATTTTGGTGCCAAACAGTTGTTAAATCAGTGTGTGGAGCCTTGTAGTCGTTTATTTTCGTAACTTTGTGTATAAATTCAATACTTCATCTTAAAATGAGCTTTCAAATTAATTTCTCTGTCCCTTTTGGCGGATACCCTACCCTACCCCTTCCTTCTAGCTACGCCACTGATTCGTAATTCAATATCTAAATGATCATTCTTCGTATTTTTATTCATGCTTTTTGAGTATCGCTCACAGACTGTAGTGCGTGATTACGAGTGTATATAACCTGGGAGAAGACGCCACCTAGATGAACGCAAGGGGAAGCTATGTGTTTTGACTGTTAAAGCTTAAGATTTAAGATGTATCCTATATTATTCCTGTGATTCTTATCTTGTGTATTCATGCAGTTTGATTATAAGTGTTATATCAAACGGTGGGTGATGATTACTGAAACAAACTGTATTCTTTGTGGATTTAACTATTGTAAAAAAATGTGAAATGAATCAACGTTTTGTCGTCTGTCCTTTAAAAGAAGAACCCACAAGAGCAACCGTAAGTCAATATTAAGTTAGTCTATGTTATACACACTTGTATAAACCAAGACAGACCACATTTTTACACATTATATCTTAATTCAAGTGTCACTATTAAACTAATACTTCAACTATACCTAGCCTTAATTTCTTTTTTTCACATAGGCCTACTTAAGACATAAATTTGAAAATTTACTTTTAAATGAATAGCCGTTTTCATAGAACTGGCATACCTCTCACATCTGTTTGTTTCTTCATCTTGCTCACCCTGCGTCTCCAAAATCCGTAAAAGGCCACTCCAATTACTATTGCTATTAACGTAAGTACCAGTATAAGGATAGCTGAATAGGAAAATAATAAAGATCTATATTTTATAAAAACTGCATTAATTGTCTGCATGAGTTATAAATTTCGCTAAAAATGAAAGACACTTAAAATTGTGATTGAGTAAATATAAGACAAAGCAAGTGTACATACACTGTAATTAATATTATAGTTAACGTATTACTTTATTTAAGTTAACAAACAGAAATAAAATAGATAAACGTATTTTTAAGAAAAAAACATGGTTTGTTAAAACATGCTAATTTAAGGAAAAATATGTAAATTATACATGTACACATTGTATACAACTGTTCGAATGTCATGTTTATTTTTTTGGTTTTCTGACTAATCTTTTACCGTATTTAGAAAGACATTCTTAGAGTAATTGCAATAAACTATTTCCAATACAGTCACAACCAGTGGCGTAGGCAGGGGGGGGGGGGTTAGGGGGAGGGGTCATAACCCCCCCCCCCCCCCATAGACCCTGGGTATATATATATATATATATATATATATATATATATATATATATATATATATATATATATATATATATATATATATATATATATATATATATATATATATATATATATATATATATATATATATATATATATATATATATATATATATATATATATATATATATATATAAAGTATGAGGGGGTGCAAATCGAAAGTTTGTCCCCGGGTAAAAATTGGACCCCCCCCCCCCCCCCCCCCCCCCCCCTTGAGACGATCCTGGCTACGCCACTGGTCACAACCATTAAAGAAAGATTGAAGGTTTGTGAAACGCTGGAAGACTGAAGCTATCATATTGTTCTAGATTAAAAATAACCTCGGTTCTAATCCTAATCCCGACTTTATACAGCAAGTAAGGTGACCCAAAGTCCACCAACATCTGATGAGTAATTGTCATTGGTCAGCAAGCATTGATGTGTAGGGTACCTGTCTTACGTCCACTGAGCATTTTGGGTACCTTACTAAAAAACGGCTGACCGAACTATCTCTTTATATACTAGGGTTAAAAAAACACGAAATCGTACGGTGCCTGATTTTCTTTAATTACATAAGCCTGTATTATATTGAATCGTTAATTGAATGCGACAAGAAGGTCAATACAAGTAGGTCAGTATCACTAAAATATAATAAAAATAGAGATGTGTGCCAAATGTGTTATAATAGTTACTATAGGCCTAATATAAAAAAATTAAAATTAAAAAATATTAAAAATGAAAAGAATACCTGCAAGTTTTAGACTGCTAACCTCATCCTCTAGGCTAGTAACACTACGTTGATTATCATCTTATGAAATAAAATTTAAAAAAAAAACATATAGAGAATTATATTTTGCTCATAGCTAAGTATATTATATAGTATTATATTTTGCTGCAGGTTAAACATTGGCTGTTTTCATCAGAATTTTACGATAGATAAATACACATGATTCATTTGTTCTCAGAAAGGTGCGCAATGGAAACAAAAAGCGCAACGGAAAAAGCACAAACAGAAATTAGCGCACACTGGATCATGCGCAAAAAGAAAAATGCGCAACCAGATAATTGAGCAACCAGAAAATTGCGCTCGTAGAAAAATGCGCAAACAGAAAAATGCGCACAAAGAAAAATGCGAAAAGTGAAAAATTGGGGAACATAGAAATTGCGCAACCAGAAAATTGCGCAGACGGAAAAATGCGCGAACAGAAAAATGTGAACTCAGAAATTGCGCAAATAGAAAAAACACAATTAAAAATTGCGCACACAGAAACATGCGCAAAGAGAAAAGCTCATACGCAGAAAAATGTGCAGAGAGGAAAGTGAACCCGCAAAAAAATATCGAAATACACATTTGCGCACACAGTAAACTACATTATAAAACTATATACAAAAATAAAAATATAATTGAAAGTGAAACGAATACCTGCAAGTTTTAGATTGCTGACCTCATTCTCTAGGCTAGAAACCCTACGTCGATTATCATCTTATAAGAAAAAAAAATTAAAAAAACATATATAGTATTATATTTTACTCATGGCTTAGTATATATAACATTATATTTTGCTTCTGGCTAAGCATTGGTTGTTTTCAGAAATTTTTTACTATAGTTAGATGCACAGGACTCATAAATGTGTATATATATATATATATATATATATATATATATATATATATATATATATATATATACATATATATATATATATATACATATATATATATATATATATATACATATATATATATATATATATATATATATATATATATATATATATATATATATATATATATATATATATATATATATATATATATATATATATATATATATATATATGAGATTCCCAGAAAGATGAGAAACGAAAAAAAGCGCATCTGAAAAAAAGCGTACAAAATTATTCGCAACGGAATAATGCGCAAACAGAAAAAAAGCGCAAACAGAAATTAGCGCACAAGTCGGGGATTAATTGGCTTGGGGTTAAATATGTTATACATTACACCAGGTTAACACACGGTTTGAAACATTTTTATAAAATCTAATCTTACCTATTCTTTTGACAACACTGCCCTCCAAGTGTTCGTGCATGGAGCTGTTGTGATCTTCAACAAAGTTAAATTATATAAAGTCGGATGAAACAAAATTAACGACAATTCGCGTCTACTGATTTGTAAAGTAGATTATTACATTAGTGGTGTGTCCTTTGTATTCTATTTTTTTTAGTCTAAAAATATGCTAAAATTTGTGTGAGCGAAAAAAAACAACTAGTAATCCTTATATCTATGTTTAATAAAATAACGAAAAGTTAATTGTTTCTTAATTTACTATAATTTTTTAGTTTATGTGTTAACTGTACACAAAATAAAACATATTTTTTCATGTAGGTTTTTAAAAAGTATAAAAAAAAAAGTCTTCAATGTATTAAAACTGTATGCATTTTTATTTTATTTTAATTTGCATTATAAACTGTCTAGTTGGAAATTAACATGGTATATTGACCCACTTTAGTACTTAATTTTTTCTTGATAATTAGTTTTAAAATACATTTTTAGCTTAAATTTGATTTGGCAAACTTACCAGCTATTAATTCTTTGGCAGTTTTCTCCGGGGGTTTATCTGTATATATAAGAAAAAAAATTACATTTCGGTTAATTTATCAAATATTTGTTAATATGTTAGTGTCATGATTGCCACTCCAGTTTCTAAAGAATGACTGAATTGTTCCAACTAAACACGAAACAAAATTAATAAAAACATTTTGACAACAAGTTTTCTGTAATAATGCACTAAAAAAGAGGAAATAAATTGTTTAAAAAATATAATAATGAACAACCATTGAAATAACTAAAACGAAAACTTTGGTCGCTATAATATGAAATGAATAATTTTACTAAAATTTAAGAAGCGACCCACGCCTTTATTTTTAGAAGTCAGTAGAGTAGCGACTGGGTGTGGTTAAGAGGTTACAGCTAAGTAGATCGTTAGGTAGTAGAAAGCGTGCGGCGTCAAAACGACCAATGACAAAACGGCCCCGTCAAAACGACCCCGACAAATCGGCCCCGACATAAGAGGACCGTCAAATTGACCCCGTCAAAATGGCCAGCGACATATGGACCCCGTCATAAAGGCTCCCGATAGAGGCGCCCATTTGTCGGTGGCCAATATTTCATGAGCCCATTTGTCGGGAGCCCATTTGTTGTGAGCCCTTATGTCGGGAGCCAATATGTCGGGAGCCACTTTTTCGGGAGCCAGTATGTCCTGAGCCTATTTGTCGGGAGCCAATATGTCGAGAGTCCTTTTGACGGGGCTATTTTGACTGGGTCGTTTTGTCGGGGGTCGATTTGACGGGGTCATATTAACGGGGCCGTTTTGACGGGGCCGATTTGTCCAGGGCCGTTTTGACAGGGCACCAGTAGAAAGTTATAGCGGACAGTTGGATAGCAGAAGTGTATAGAATAGTAGACAACAGCAGAGTTAGGACAAGGATATTTTGAACTTCTTTACAAAGTAAATAAACCTGAACATCATTAGATAGGACTTGTGTCAATCATTGAATAATTTCTGCTAACCCGACATATACTATAACAGTTACATATATATATATATATATATATATATATATATATATATATATATATATATATATATATATATATATATATAAACACTCCAATCACAGTGACTGAAAACTGCTTTGAACGTATTTGAAAATGAAAACTGTACTTACCGACATAACTCATTATTTCTGTCATATTAAACAAGGTAACACAAGCAGCTTTACAAGTGTAGTGACGCATGCTGCTGTTGGTTCTCTTCCTCTCCAGGTCACTACAGAACTTGAGTCTTTCTTCTCTTTTCGTGAAGGCCTCAGGAAAACAACTCTCGCATGTCCCACTATTCTCTGAACAAAACTGGTCGGCTGTGCAGCACATCCCGTAGGTTGGACAAACAACAGGTTTGAGGTCGTTGCATTTTTCTTGCACAACCGAGGAGGAGACGACTAGCAGAAGGGGGGGGGGATTTGTTTTTTAAAATTGTGCAGACCCAGAAAAATATATTGAAGTACATTTTGATTTAATAATGTTAAATGTTTCTGTCTGTATTATATATCCCATGCAGTGGCGTAGCTACCGTAAAGCTAGCGTAAGTAAGGCATAGGGGCCCAAGGCAAATAGGGGCCCTTTTTCGAAAGTTTGGAAGGGGGGGGGGTGCAAATCGAAAGTCTGAGGGGGGGGGGGGTGCAAATCGAAAGTTTGTCCCCGGGTGCCGGGAAGGTTCGCTACGCCTCTGAGGGGCACACTAACACTTTTTGCATAGGGGCCCAAAAATCCTAGCTACGCCACTGATCCCATGTAATGTTTGCGATTTGTTTTCAGTTGTTTTTTAGTTTTTTCTTTTTTTTTAAAAAGTCAAACACTGGAACCGTTCATTGTATCATAAAAGCCAGTTCTCGAACAATCGCTTGCTCTGGATGTGTATCCATATGTGTAGGCGGGGGGGGGGGCACTTGCTATTTTCGGGGGAGGGTCCGGGGGGGGGGGGGGACACTGGTAAAAGTATATGTTTTTATGTTTTCTATATAAATTCCGTTTCGTTCGTGAAGGGGAAGGGGGGCGAAGAGAAACTCTGCTTATGCGTATGTGTATGAGTGTGCTTGTGTGTGTGTTCGTGTGCGTGTGCTCGTACGTCTAGGTGTGCGTGTACAATGGGGACTTGCTCTTGTATTTGTGCTAGTTCATGAATTTGTAGGATTACGGGTACGGGTTACAGTGTTATGTGTTCACGTGGCGATATGTTACTATAAATAGCAAGAATTTTCGTGGAAAAATCAATTTAAATCACCACCCGTATTAAACACATTTGATAAATAAATAGGCCCTATTATATACCTACTACGTGATGACGCTATTAATACTTCAAAAGGAAATTCCCGCATTTAAAAATAAAAATATATATAAAAATTAACGTATGGATATTTTTAGATTTCTAAAAATAGCGATGTAATTTATGTAAATCAAAACTTAATTATTACCTCCACAGAAAAACAAGAATGTAACAATAAATTCCACACCATGAACTGACGTTGGAAGTAGCATCTTTCAGCTGGTTCTGCTTAAAATAAAAGTTTAAATTAGCCAGATAATAAAACTATGTTTTAAACATAAAATCAAATATCGCATTGAAACTTAAACTACCTTTAAAAATGTATAAAACGTAACTATTTATACATTATTATTTAATACGTTTTCTCTTACCTAACACTAGTCAAGCGCTGTAAAATCTATCTTTTAATAACTAGATTTATTCTTCACTTTAGCTATATAAACGTTCAGACTTACAGCCCAATTCTCGTCTTAATGTTAAATGGCGACCTTTAGGTAACCAACGCCAGGTAAACACAAGGTGACACGTAGATAGGGAATTCCCAATATTATAAATAGTGTAGATATAATATATAAAATTAGAATGAACGGGTATTTGATTTGCGTGGAACTAGTAGCTTATCATAGTGTCAAATGGGGGGGGGGGGGTCTAGGTGCGGTCCGTGTGATTATATCAAATAGGTAGAGGGTAGTGTGTGTCATATAGTGTAAAGGGTAGTATGTGTCGTATGGGTTAGATGGAAGTGTGTTATATGGCGTAGATGGTAGTATGTTATATGCGTTAGAGGGTAGTGTGTGTTATATGGGGTAGAAGGTAGTGTTTGTTATATGGGGTAGATGGTAGTGTGTTATATGGGGTAGAAGGTACCATGTGTTATATGGGGTAGACCGTAGTGTGTGTCATAGGGGTAGATTGTAGTGTTTGTTATATGGGGTAGATGGTAGTGTTTGTTATATGGGGTAGATGGTAGTGTGTGTTATATGGGGTAGATGGTAGTGTGTGTTATATGGGGTAGATGGTAGTGTGTTATATATTGGGTAGATGATAGTGTGTGTCATATGGGGTAGATGGTAGTGTGTTATATGGGGTAGATGGTAGTGTTTGTTATATGGGGTAGATGGTAGTGTGTTATATGGGGTAGATGGTAGTGTGTGTTATAGGGGTAGATTGTAGTGTTTGTTATATGGGGTAGATGGTAGTGTTGTTATATGGGGTAGATGGTAGTGTTGTTATATGGGGTAAATGTTAGTGTGTGTTATATGGGGTAGATAATAGTGTGTTATATGGGGTAGATGGTAGTGTGTTATATGGGGTAGATGGTAGTGTGTTATATGGGGTAGATGGTAGTGTGTTATATGGGGTAGATGGTAGTGTTTGTTATATGGGGTAGATGGTGGTGTGTTATATGGGGTAGATGTTAGTGTGTGTTATATGGGGTAGATGATAGTGTGTTATATGGGGTAAATGGTAGTGTGTTGTATGGGGTAGATGGTAGTGTGTTATAAGGGGTAGATGATAGTGTGTGTTATATGGGGTAGATGATAGTGTGTTATATGGGGTAGATGGTAGTGTGTTATATGGGGTAGATGGTAGTGTGCTATATGGGGTAGATGGTAGTGTGTGTCATATAGTATAGAGGGTAGTGTGTTATAGGGGTAGATGGTACCGTGTGTTATAGGGGTAGATGGTAGTGTGTGTTATATGGGGTAGATGGTAGTGTGTGTTATATGGGGTAGATGGTAGTGTGTTATATATTGGGTAGATGGTAGTGTGTGTCATATGGGGTAGATGGTAGTGTGTTATATGGGGTAGATGGTAGTGTTTGTTATATGGGTTATAGGGTAGTGTGTGTTATATGGGGTAGATTGTAGTGTTTGTTATATGGGGTAGATGGTAGTGTGTGTCATAGGGGTAGATTGTAGTGTTTGTTATATGGGGTAGATGGTAGTGTGTTATATGGGATAGATGGTAGTGTGTGTTATATGGGGTAGATGGTACCGTGTGTTAAATGGGGTAGATGATAGTGTGTGTCATATGGGGTAGATGGTAGTGTGTTATATGGGGTAGAAGGTACCATGTGTTATATGGGGTAGACCGTAGTGTGTGTCATAGGGGTAGATTGTAGTGTTTGTTATATGGGGTAGATGGTAGTGTTTGTTATATGGGGTAGATGGTAGTGTGTGTTATATGGGGTAGATGGTAGTGTGTTATATGGGGTAGATGGTAGTGTGTGTTATATGGGGTAGATGGTAGTGTGTTATATGGGGTAGATGGTAGTGTGTGTTATAGGGGTAGATTGTAGTGTTTGTTATATGGGGTAGATGGTAGTGTTGTTATATGGGGTAGATGTTAGTGTTGTTATATGGGGTAGATGTTAGTGTGTGTTATATGGGGTAGATAATAGTGTGTTATATGGGGTAGATGGTAGTGTGTTATATGGGGTAGATGGTAGTGTGTTATATGGGGTAGATGGTAGTGTGTTATATGGGGTAGATGGTAGTGTTTGTTATATGGGGTAGATGGTGGTGTGTTATATGGGGTAGATGTTAGTGTGTGTTATATGGGGTAGATGATAGTGTGTTATATGGGGTAGATGGTAGTGTGTTGTATGGGGTAGATGGTAGTGTGTTATAAGGGGTAGATGATAGTGTGTGTTATATGGGGTAGATGATAGTGTGTTATATGGGGTAGATGGTAGTGTGTTATATGGGGTAGATGGTAGTGTGCTATATGGGGTAGATGGTAGTGTGTGTCATATAGTATAGAGGGTAGTGTGTTATAGGGGTAGATGGTACCGTGTGTTATAGGGGTAGATGGTAGTGTGTGTTATATGGGGTAGATGGTAGTGTGTGTTATATGGGGTAGATGGTAGTGTGTTATATATTGGGTAGATGGTAGTGTGTGTCATATGGGGTAGATGGTAGTGTGTTATATGGGGTAGATGGTAGTGTTTGTTATATGGGTTATAGGGTAGTGTGTGTTATATGGGGTAGATTGTAGTGTTTGTTATATGGGGTAGATGGTAGTGTGTGTCATAGGGGTAGATGGTAGTGTGTTATATGGGGTAGATTGTAGTGTTTGTTATATGGGGTAGATGGAAGTGTGTGTTATATGGGATAGATGGTAGTGTGTGTCATATGGGGTAGATTGTAGTGTTTGTTATATGGGGTAGATGGTAGTGTTTGTTATATGTGGTAGATGATAGTGTGTTATATGGGGTAGAAGGTAGTGTGTGTCATAGGGGTAGATGGTAGTGTGTTATATGGGGTAGATGGTAGTGTGTGTCATAGGGGTAGATGCTAGTGTGTTATATGGGGTAGATGGTAGTGTTTGTTATATGGGGTAGATGATAGTGTGTTATATGGGGTAGATGGTATTGTTTGTTATATGGCGTAGATGGTACCGTGTGTTATATGGGGTAGATGGTAGTGTGTGTTATAGGGGTAGATGGTAGTGTGTGTCATATGGTTTAGATGGTAGTGTGTGTTATATGGGTAGATGGTAGTGTGTTATATGGGGTAGATGGTAGTGTGTTATATGGGGTAGATGGTAGTATGTGTTATATGGGGTAGATGGTAGTGTGTGTTATATGGGGTAGATGATAGTGTGTTATATTGGGTAGATGGTAGTGTGTTATATGGGGTAGATGATAGTGTGTTATATGGGGTAGATGGTAGTGTGTTATATGGGGTAGATGGTAGTATGTTATATGGGGTAGATGATAGTGTGTTATATGGGGTAGATGATAGTGTGTTATATGGGGTAGATGGTAGTATGTGTTATATGGGGTAGATGATAGTGTGTTATATGGGGTAGATGGTAGTGTGTTATATGGGGTAGATGGTAGTATGTTATATGGGGTAGATGATAGTGTGTTATATGGGGTAGATGATAGTGTGTTATATGGGGTAGATGATAGTGTGTTATATGGGGTAGATGGTAGTATGTGTTATATGGGGTAGATGATAGTGTGTTATATGGGGTAGATGATAGTGTGTTATATGGGGTAGATGGTAGTGTGTTATATGGGGTAGATGGTAGTGTGTTATATGGGGTAGATGATAGTGTGTTATATGGGGTAGATGATAGTGTGTTATATTGGGTAGATGGTAGTGTGTTATATGGGGTAGATGGTAGTGTGTTATATGGTGTAGATGGTAGTGTGTGTCATCTGAGGTAGATGGTAGTGTGTGTTATATGGGTAGATGGTAGTGTGTTATATGGGGTAGATGGTAGTGTGTTATATGGGGTAGATGGTAGTATGTGTTATATGGGGTAGATGGTAGTGTGTGTTATATGGGGTAGATGATAGTGTGTTATATTGGGTAGATGGTAGTGTGTTATATGGGGTAGATGATAGTGTGTTATATGGGGTAGATGGTAGTGTGTTATATGGGGTAGATGGTAGTATGTTATATGGGGTAGATGATAGTGTGTTATATGGGGTAGATGATAGTGTGTTATATGGGGTAGATGGTAGTATGTGTTATATGGGGTAGATGATAGTGTGTTATATGGGGTAGATGGTAGTGTGTTATATGGGGTAGATGGTAGTATGTTATATGGGGTAGATGATAGTTTGTTATATGGGGTAGATGATAGTGTGTTATATGGGGTAGATGATAGTGTGTTATATGGGGTAGATGGTAGTATGTGTTATATGGGGTAGATGATAGTGTGTTATATGGGGTAGATGATAGTGTGTTATATGGGGTAGATGGTAGTGTGTTATATGGGGTAGATGGTAGTGTGTTATATGGGGTAGATGATAGTGTGTTATATGGGGTAGATGATAGTGTGTTATATGGGGTAGATGATAGTGTGTTATATGGGGTAGATGGTAGTGTGTGTCATAGGGGTAGATGGTAGTATGTGTTATATGGGGTAGATGATAGTGTGTTATATGGGGTAGATGGTAGTGTGTGTTATATGGGGTAGATGGTAGTATGTGTTATATGGGGTAGATGATAGTGTGTTATATGGGGTAGATGGTAGTGTGTTATATGGGGTAGATGGTAGTATGTTATATGGGGTAGATGATAGTGTGTTATATGGGGTAGATGATAGTGTGTTAACAGGGGTAGATGGTAGTATGTGTTATATGGGGTAGATGATAGTGTGTTATATGGGGTAGATGGTAGTGTGTTATATGGGGTAGATGGTAGTGTGTTATATGGGGTAGATGATAGTGTGTTATATGGGGTAGATGATAGTGTGTTATATGGGGTAGATGGTAGTATGTGTTATATGGGGTAGATGATAGTGTGTTATATGGGGTAGATGGTAGTATGTTATATGGGGTAGATGATAGTGTGTTATATGGGGTAGATGATAGTGTGTTATATGGGGTAGATGATAGTGTGTTATATGGGGTAGATGGTAGTATGTGTTATATGGGGTAGATGATAGTGTGTTATATGGGGTAGATGGTAGTGTGTTATATGGGGTAGATGGTAGTGTGTTATATGGGGTAGATGGTAGTGTGTGTTATATGGGGTAGATGGTAGTGTGTGTTATATGGGGTAGATGGTAGTGTGTTATATATGTTAGATGGAAAAGTGTGTTATAGGGGTAGATGGTAGTGTGTTATATGGGGTAGATGGTAGTGTGTGTTATATGGGGTAGATGGTAGTGTGTTATATATGTTAGATGGAAAAGTGTGTTATAGGGGTAGATGGTAGTGGGAGTATGTCATATGTGCTAGAGGGTAGTCTTATGATATCATATGAGGTAAAATGTTCTATGAGTATGCCATATGGTGTTAGGGGTAGTGGTAGTATGTCATATGGGGTTTAAGGCAGTGTGAATATATGGTATAGGGTAAAGATAAGTATGATTTTACTCATATTACCTTGAACATTCTATTGCTCACGCATTTCTTTTTGTAATCTAAATTTGAACAAAATTTTGCCAGGAAAATATTTTTTTCAGTTCATTAAAGTCTCTAATTGTTAAAACAAATACATGTGTTTTTTTTTTCTACACTATAATGATTAGCGTTTTTCAATCCTATTCTTTGTTTTTCTTACCTTACACTGTTTACGTCTACCTATATGGTGTAACGGTGTGCCAACATGGAGAGTTATAAATATCTCTAGGTCTAACAGAGTTTCTTCTCCGCAACCCCCCCCCCCCCCCCCCCCACCGAAGAAAGTCTACTGCCCTCCGAACGAAATGGAATTTATATAGAAAATATATACTTTTAACAGTGTCCGCCCCCTCCACCTCTCCCTTGAATATTTTAGTCCGCCCCCCTCTCTCTTACCCCCCCCCCCCCTAAAAAAATATCATGTGCTCCCCCGGAGAAAAAAGTCTGTAAGAAACACTGAAGTCAAAGTATCTTAAACGTACGAGTGATAAACATTCGTCCAGATCTAATAATCCATTCTATCTGCACCAAATTTAACGAAAACCCATGTTAATGTCCATGCTCCATGTATGAATAAATAATGAAACATCCATAGCGATATCGTGAAAAAATATTTCGATTAGCTCCCATGGTTCTTTATCGTGAAAAAAAAGGTTTTGTTTAATTCTAAGGGAAACAACCTAATGTTTAATCAACAGAATAATTTTTATTTATTTTAAATAAACATCTAGCAATTTTGTTTAACATAAAGAATAATTTAACTTATAAATTTATTTATTATCTAAATTCTCGTGTTTAGTTTATTAATTTTGACATCTTAATTATTTTTTAACTAATGTTCAAAATTAATAAAATAACTGAAAAAAGTTATATCTATGTGTATTTAAATAAACAACACAATGATAGTTAAACTTTCCAAATCGTATAACACCAATTGTTTCTTTAAGAGAAACATTTTCTTAAAAATATCGGACGAGTAAAATGGGGCCATTATGGATAATTCTGTTAAATAGGAACAAATGTTTGACATGAAGTGTCGTTCTATTCATCACAAAAAAAAAAACTGTTGCTAATTATAAACTTTATTACTTTTTTTTATCCCTAGTTTATTTTAGCACCAGATACAGGTCGGAGTGTAAGTGATAATAGCATACAGTGACTGTAGGTGATTGTAGCATACCGGGGGTGCATTTGATGGTAGCATATAGGGAGTGTAGGTGATGGTAGCATACAGGGCGTGTAGGTGATAGTAGCATACAGGTACTGCACGTGATGGTCGAATACAGGGAATGTAGGTGATGGTAGAATACAGGGAGTGTAGATGATGGTAGCATACTGTGACTGTAGGTGATGGTAGCATACTGTGACTGTAGGTGATGGTAGCATACCGGGAGTGTATTTGATGGTAGCATACATGGAGTGTAATTGATTATAGCATACAAGGATTGTAGGTGATGGTAGCATATAGGGAGTGTAGGTGCTGGTAGCATATAGGGGGTGTAGGTGATGGTAGCATATAGAGAGTGAAGTTGATGGTAGCATACATGAGTGTAGGTGATGGTAGCATACAGGGAGTGTAGGTGATGGTAGTATACAGGGAGTGAAGGAGATGGTAGCATACATGGAGTGTAGGTGATGGTAGCATACAGGGAGTGTAGGTGATGGTAGCATACCAGGAGTGTAAGTGATGGTAGCATATAGGGAGTGTAGGTGATGGTAGCATACAGGGAGTGTAGGTGATGGTAGCATACATGAGTGTAGGTGATGGTAGCATACATGAGTGTAGGTGATGGTAGCATACAGGGAGTGTAGGTGATGGTAGCATACATGAGTGTAGGTGATGGTAGCATTCATGAAGTGTAGGTGATGGTAGCATACACGGAGTGTAGGTGATGGTAGCATATAGAGAGTGAAGTTGATGGTAGCATACATGGAGTGTAGGTGATGGTAGCATACAGGGAGTGTAGGTGATGGTAGCATACATGAGTGTAGGTGATGGTAGCATACATGAGTGTAGGTGATGGTAGCATACAGGGAGTGTAGGTGATGGTAGCATATAGGGGGTGTAGGTGATGGTAGCATATAGAGAGTGAAGTTGATGGTAGCATACATGAGTGTAGGTGATGGTAGCATACAGGGAGTGTAGGTGATGGTAGTATACAGGGAGTGAAGGAGATGGTAGCATACATGGAGTGTAGGTGATGGTAGCATACAGGGAGTGTAGGTGATGGTAGCATACCAGGAGTGTAAGTGATGGTAGCATATAGGGAGTGTAGGTGATGGTAGCATACAGGGAGTGTAGGTGATGGTAGCATACCAGGAGTGTAAGTGATGGTAGCATATAGGGAGTGTAGGTGATGGTAGCATACAGGGAGTGTAGGTGATGGTAGCATACATGAGTGTAGGTGATGGTAGCATACATGAGTGTAGGTGATGGTAGCATACAGGGAGTGTAGGTGATGGTAGCATACATGAGTGTAGGTGATGGTAGCATTCATGAAGTGTAGGTGATGGTAGCATACACGGAGTGTAGGTGATGGTAGCATATAGAGAGTGAAGTTGATGGTAGCATACATGGAGTGTAGGTGATGGTAGCATACAGGGAGTGTAGGTGATGGTAGTATACAGGGAGTGAAGGAGATGGTAGCATACATGGAGTGTAGGTGATGGTAGCATTCATGAAGTGTAGGTGATGGTAGCATACACGGAGTGTAGGTGATGGTAGCATATAGAGAGTGAAGTTGATGGTAGCATACAGGGAGTTTAGGTGATGGTAGCATACAGTGACTGTAGGTGATGGTAGCATATAGGGAGTGTAGGTGATGGTAGCATATAGGGAGTGTAGGTGATGGTAGCATACATAAGTGTAGGTGATGGTAGCATACATGAGTGTAGGTGATGGTAGCATACATAAGTGTAGGTGATGGTAGCATACATGAGTGTAGGTGATGGTAGCATATAGGGGGTGTAGGTGATGGTAGCATACCGGAAGTGTAGGTGATGGTAGCATACATGAGTGTAGGTGATGGTAGCATACATAAGTGTAGGTGATGGTAGCATATAGGGGGTGTAGGTGATGGTAGCATACCGGAAGTGTAGGTGATGGTAGCATACATGAGTGTAGGTGATGGTAGCATACATGAGTGTAGTTAATGGTAGCATACCGGAAGTGTAGGTGATGGTAGCATATAGGGAGTGTAGGTGATGGTAGCATACATGAGCGTGAAAAATATTTCGATTAGCTCCCATGGTTCTTTATCGTGATGGTAGCATACATGAGTGAAGGTAATGGTAGCATACATGAGTGTAGGTGATGGTAGCATACATGCGTGTAGGTGATGGTAGCATACATGAGTGAAGGTAATGGTAGCATACATGAGTGTAGGTGATGGTAGCATACATGAGTGTAGTTAATGGTAGCATACCGGAAGTGTAGGTGATGGTAGCATACATGAGTGTAGGTGATGGTAGCATACATGAGTGTAGTTAATGGTAGCATACCGTAAGTGTAGGTGATGGTAGCATACCGTAAGTGTAGGTGATGGTAGCATACATGAGTGTAGGTGATGGTAGCATACATGAGTGTAGTTAATGGTAGCATACCGTAAGTGTAGGTGATGGTAGCATACCGGGAGTGTAGGTGATGGTAGCATATAGGGAGTGTAGGTGATGGTAGCATACATGAGTGTAGGTGATGGTAGCATACAGGGAGTGTAGGTGATGGTAGCATACATGAGTGTAGGTGATGGTAGCATACACGGAGTGTAGGTGATGGTAGCATATAGGGAGTGTAGGTGATGGTAGCATACAGAGAGTGTAGGTGATGGTAGCATTCATGAAGTGTAGGTGATGGTAGCATACACGGAGTGTAGGTGATGGTAGCATATAGGGAGTGTAGGTGATGGTAGCATATAGGGAGTGTAGGTGATGGTAGCATACATGAGTGTAGTTAATGGTAGCATACCGTAAGTGTAGGTGATGGTAGCATACCGGGAGTGTAGGTGATGGTAGCATATAGGGGGTGTAGGTGATGGTAGCATATAGGGAGTGTAGGTGATGGTAGCATATAGGGGGTGTAGGTGATGGTAGCATATAGGGGGTGTAGGTGATGGTAGCATATAGGGGGTGTAGGTGATGGTAGCATATAGGGGGTGTAGGTGATGGTAGCATATAGGGGGTGTAGGTGATGGTAGCATATAGGGGGTGTAGGTGATGGTAGCATATAGGGGGTGTAGGTGATGGTAGCATATAGGGGGTGTAGGTGATGGTAGCATATAGGGGGTGTAGGTGATGGTAGCATATAGGGGGTGTAGGTGATGGTAGCATATAGGGAGTGTAGGTGATGGTAGCATATAGGGGGTGTAGGTGATGGTAGCATATAGGGGGTGTAGGTGATGGTAGCATATAGGGGGTGTAGGTGATGGTAGCATATAGGGGGTGTAGGTGATGGTAGCATATAGGGAGTGTAGGTGATGGTAGCATATAGGGGGTGTAGGTGATGGTAGCATATAGGGGGTGTAGGTGATGGTAGCATATAGGGGGTGTAGGTGATGGTAGCATATAGGGAGTGTAGGTGATGGTAGCATATAGGGGGTGTAGGTGATGGTAGCATACACGGAGTGTAGGTGATGGTAGCATATAGGGAGTGTAGGTGATGGTAGCATATAGGGAGTGTAGGTGATGGTAGCATATAGGGGGTGTAGGTGATGGTAGCATACATAAGTGTAGGTGATGGTAGCATACCGTAAGTGTAGGTGATGGTAGCATATAGGGAGTGTAGGTGATGGTAGCATACCGGAAGTGTAGGTGATGGTAGCATACATAAGTGTAGGTGATGGTTGCATACATGAGTGTAATTGATGGTAGCATACCGGGGGTGTAGGTGATGGTAGCATATAGGGAGTGTAAGTGATGGTAGCATATAGGGAGTGTAGGTGATGGTAGCATACATGAGTGTAGGTGATGGTAGCATACAGGGAGTGTAGGTGATGGTAGATACAGGGAGTGTAGGTGATGGTAGCATATAGGGAGTGTAAGTGATGGTAGCATATAGGGAGTGTAGGTGATGGTAGCATACATGAGTGTAGGTAATGGTAGCATACATGAGTTAAGGTAATGGTAGCATACATGAGTGTAGGTGATGGTAGCATACATGAGTGTAGTTAATAGTAGCATACCGGAAGTGTAGGTGATGGTAGCATACATGAGTGTAGGTGGTGATGGTAGCATACCGGGAGTGTAGGTGATGGTAGATACAGGGAGTGTAGGTGATGGTAGCATACATGAGTGTAGGTAATGGTAGCATACATGAGTTAAGGTAATGGTAGCATACATGAGTGTAGGTGATGGTAGCATACATGAGTGTAGTTAATAGTAGCATACCGGAAGTGTAGGTGATGGTAGCATACATGAGTGTAGATGATGGTAGCATACATGAGTGTAGGTAATGGTAGCATACATGAGTGAAGGTAATGGTAGCATACATGAGTGTAGGTGATGGTAGCATACAATGAGTGTAGGTGATGGTAGCATACATGAGTGTAGGTAATGGTAGCATACATGAGTGAAGGTAATGGTAGCATACATGAGTGTAGGTGATGGTAGCATACATGAGTGTAGTTAATGGTAGCATACATTAGTGTAGGTGATGGTGGCATATAGCGAGTTTATTTGGTGATGGTAGAATACAGTGACTGTAGGTGATGGTAGCATACAATGAGTGTAGGTGATGGTAGCATACATGGAGTGTAGGTAATGGTAGAATACATGGAGTGTAGGTAATGGTAGAATACAGGGAGTGTAGGTGATGGTAGCATACAGGGAGTGTAGGTGATGGTAGCATATAGGGGGTGTAGGTGATGGTAGCATATAGGGGGTGTAGGTGATGGTAGCATACAAGGAGTGTAGGTGATGGTAGCATATAGGGGGTGTAGGTGATGGTAGCATATAGGGAGTGTAGGTGATGGTAGCATATAGGGGGTGTAGGTGATGGTAGCATACAAGGAGTGTAGGTGATGGTAGCATACAGGGAGTGTTGGTGATGGTGTTATAGTTTATGTAAAGAAGGGATATACAGCGTACATTTACCTTGCCAGTTTTAACACCTGATCTCTAACAACATGTTTTTACTTGTTTTTACACATTTCAACATACACTTATGTAGCTTTGTTGGAAATTTGTTTACATTTATCATTTGCGTCATAATATAGCCCGATTCTCACTTTTCAATGTTTCAAGGGTTTCTTTTCTAACATTTATTTATGAAGGGCTGGATGGTGAAGAGATTTTTTTACGAATTATTTTCCTGTTGCTTGCTATTCAGTTGTCACAAATCTTTACGGCATTATTTTTTGTAGGTTATTGTTGTGTATTTGAACTGTTTGACAGATGAACACACTTTACGTTGATCTCTCTTTACTCAGAGAGCTGTATTTGATTGTCTTACATATATATGTAATATATCTCGTGCCATGTTCGACATATCACATACTGGGATCATATCCAAATAAGCCCCGCTAGGAAATTTAACCCCCGCCACCCGAAAAAAAATATAATAAAAAGAGGATCTGAATCTCGTGCTTTTAGTTTTTATTGAAGAGAGTGAAGGCTGGACATGTTATTATTGTTGTATGAAAAGGTGTGTATTTTTCGTGTGTGCGTATATTAAATTGGAGTGGGCAAAAGTGAAGGGACTTTTTGCGCGTGCACTTTTTGCATTAGTGGCGGAGCTTATCTGGAAAAGACCGATTATATTGTTTTGTTTCAAATAATTCTTCTCCTCTCCATTGTGTTCCCCTGCCTCTATCCGATCTATAACCGCTATTGCCACCGCGTACTTGACTATTCCGGATATTTCTATTCAACTCTCCCTGACTTTCGGTTTTGTTGCAAATAATATCATTTTAAATTGACTGTTTCTCCTTCACATCCATCATGTACGCTACTTGCTTCTCTTACCATTTATTTGCGCTTTATAGGGTAAATATCAAAGCGGTTCAACCTCATTAAGAAAATTGTGCATTTGAAGCATATTTATTCTTTATCTTCTACAGTCCGTTGTTTAATTACAACATAATTTCCATTAACTGATTGGACGTTATCAAGATCGCGAGTCCTCGATCTTATTAGGTCACACAGGGTAGGTGCATAGCTGTGTCACAGTTACCATGGCAACAGCTCTCACAATCCATACTCAGGTTTATAAAAATTGTTTTTTTTTAATGGCCACATTCGTCGGTGACATGCAGTGTAGGACTCTCTCGCAATCAATTTCTTCCAGAACGACCTCTCCCCCCCCCCCTCCGAATAAAGTCTACCCCCCCCCCCCCAGAAAGAGACGGAGTTTATATAGAAAAAATATACTTTTATAAGTGCCCGCCACCAGAAAAATGTAGTCCACCCTTCCCCCCCCCCCCCCCCCCCTCGAAAATATCAAGTGTCCCTACAGTCTGGAAGAAACACTGCTCCCAATATTTTCCCCCAAAAAGACCTGTACAACAGGTGATTGTTCAATCATCTTAAACGTGCGTGTTAATTCCTGAATAACTGGATGATTTCATAAATGCTACATCACCATCGCTTTTCTTAAACGGCAGACATGTCAATATACTCCTTTGACCTAATTCGCCTGCATGACTTATTGCCTTTATTTTTTATAGGTAGCACTAGGTAATAATCCCCATGACTCTCCAGCAGATGCAGTTCCTTATAAACTTCCTATTTTTTAATTGTAACGAGCCATCTATGCGCTCCCTCAACCCCCCCCCCCCCCCCCGTAGTTCTACAACCCTTCACATTTTGGTAGGCATTATGTTACATAATGAGGGACGGCGTGGCCTAGAAGTAGAGCTTTAGACCGACAACCCGAAAGTCTCGAGTTCGAATCCAGGTTCAAGTCAGTAGAACGTCACTTAGTCCACCTAGCTCTAATGTGTACCTAACCCACGTTATGGAAAAATAAAGTCGGCTGACATAGTGCTGACCACACTATCCCTTCACATACGTGGTCACTATAAACAGATTAACTCTACTTCATCTGCCCCATGTGTCTTGGGCACGAACGTGAAAGACGACGATGTTACACAACAAAGACAGTTCTGTTTTGAGTTCGTCTTCATTGAAGATTGCAATTAACATACCTTATTCTATTAAATGTTCTCGAGTTCTGCCAAGCCAATCTTTGACAAGAATTGTTGTTTCGTGTAGTTAACAGATGAAGCCGTCAGTTCTTTGTGGTACACCAGACAAATTGGGAGATTTTAATCAGCAAACAGTAACTTTCCAGAGATAAAAACGAATGTTTTTTTAAATGAACTTTCTGAGTGCCTTCTTACAAAGTGGTACACACGTCACACAATCCAGGAGTCGGCGTGGTCGAGGCGGTAAAAGTCTCGAGTTCGAACCCTCAGGTAGATGAGGCTCGTTAGCTGGGGACTTGGGACAGTCACTGTTCTAGGAGAGACAACTCCAAAATCAAACAACTGCTGCCGTGTAGTTTGTTCTTGGTTGGACAAAGGTTATGGAGGCAAATCCAAAAAGAAAAACAGGCTGAAATCGGAGTCAATGGCCTCAATGGCGCATAACCATTTGACACGTTAACTTAATTTTGGGAGGTGATTCCTTCAAACACTAAAATTAAGACCAAAGAAGAAGAAAAAACTCACACGATCTCAAATAATGCGAAATGATCATAATTTACAATAGTAATAATTAAGTTAATCATTACATTAAGACATACTTTATTGTCAAGAAAAATGAATGAACTGTACTAATGTTACGACCATTTCAAAATAGATTTACATTTTCGTAGATAATATATTTTTTGTGTGTGTGCCTCAGACATTTAATTTATAGCGTCAGTTGTGTGTTCGCTTTAGTATTACAGTTTTCATCATCGGCTTGTGAGGACTGATACAGATTTACAATAGTAATATTTCTTTCTCACTTGTAGCCTGCTTTCATTCATTTAAGATAGTTTACTTATACATAGGTCTAATACAAAACGTCTAAATATAAAGAAAAAAAAAAAATAAAAACCAACCTGAAACTGAAAATGCAAATGTGTAATTAAATGATGATTCAAGGGAATTTTTTTTTCTCGGCGTGCGTGGTGGGCTGAGGGGAAGGGGTTTTGTTTTGAAAAATAAAATGACTCTTCTATTCAACCCAGAAAATGATTACCGACTAATTGCTGTTTAGGTAATTAAATTATTAAATATCTCACAAAGCTAGTGGTTAGATATTAAAATTAGAAACAAATAAAAATTTATATTTCTGTAAATTACAAAATGCTACTTAAGGATCATTTATAGGATTTTAATTGTCAATTTAATTTATAATTTTTTATCAAATTAATCATTTATCACGTGGCTGCTAAATTTCTATGTGCATTAAAACTAAGTTTATGAATACAATATAATTTATCTCCCTTGGCTACCTTTTATACTATAATGGAAGTAGAATACAATAATTCAAACATGTTTAATGTATACATTATACATTCATACATGCGGTGACAGGACAAAATGATCTCATAGAATATTCCAAACAAGGTATCTCACGGACATATGATCTCAGGACAAAAGATGGTACCATGGACAATTGACCTCAAACAAAATAGCTCAGACAAAGTATCTCAAAGAAAACATTTGGAGAAATCAGGTTTTAATTGAAAAATACATCCTTAATTAGACAAGACGTTGAAGCCACCCTACAAAGAGAAAGGGTTAAACCTAAAATGTTTGAGATTCTCATGAAAAAAAAATGCGCAGCAGATAAATGCGCATATACAAAGTCCTTATACCAATAAACTTCAATATGGTGAAATTTCTTGGATAAATGTACGTATGGTTATGGTTAGATAACGTCTTTAAGTTATCAATTTTAAAGTGAAATTTTCTTTGCCCCCTTTTTTTTGTATGCAAATTATTTTTTATTTCACATTTTTATCGTCTCCGAAGTTTGTATAGTCAAATTTTGCTAATCGATTAACACTATAGATCAGTGGTTCCCAACCTTTTTCGAGTGGCGACCCCCTTTTATAAAAAGTAAGTGACCCGCGACCCCCATAGAATTAAAAAGCTGAAATTAGTATGGAAATTAATAAGCACTAAAATAAGATTTTCTAGTAGACTTTCAATATGAACTACTCTTGATAACTGTTTTAATGGCATGAGTAAAACTGTATACTATTCACTAAACCTTCGTGGTTAAGTTTTTAATTAAAAAAAATTTTTTGTTAACGCCAACCTATGTCATTATAATTATCTTAATTTTGTTTTTAATCGAAGAATAGTGTTGAAAATATATTCTCGAAAAGTCAATCAATTTTATGTTTGGGTATGAATGGTGAATACTACACCAAAATTGTGTCTGTAGTTTTTCATCTTACTTGGAATCATTCTGCAAATCAAAGAATTAATCTTGTAATTCATCGGGAATGCTGGCAACATCAAGGGAAGAAGAGAATGGGTAATGCGTAAATGCAGATTCTTCCTTTTTTCAGCTCAGAGAAATAGCAATGCAGTTCATTTTCAAGAGATTCAAGATGCCCAGAAATTGCTTCTTTCAAAATTTTAATTATCTCACAATCAGATTCATCTACCACACCGCAGAGTTTCTCAAATTTACAATATTTCCAAGATTTATTTTCTTTACCGATTTTGCAGCTTTGATAAAAATGCCCCGAGATTGTCATGGAAAGTTATAATATTCGTTCATTTTCCCTGAAGCTTCAGGTTAAGCTTATCTTGATGTTCAAACACATCTGCCAGGTATGATACTCTCTTCAACCACTCTATGTCGTTTTAAGTATACCAAAAAGTCCTTTGCACTTCCAAGAACAATTTGATTTCAGATTTCAATTCAAAAACACAATTTACAACATTTTGTTTGACAGCCAGCGTACTGTAGTGTAGAAGAGCAGAACCTCGTGATCTATATTAATGTTTTTGCTCAGTTCTTTGAAGGCTCCAGATTTTATATAATTTACGACTTATACTAGCAATGGACTCATGATGTCGATTCGTTAGGGCAGTGGTTATGGAGCTAAATCTTTTCTGTTTTCTGAAAGCCCGATTTTGAGCTAAACATAGATGGCGCACCATCCCCCACAGCCATTTTAACCCATTTTAATCATCCAATTTCAAAAAAGGTATTTATTATCTCCATGCTATCTTCACAAAAGAGAAACTCTTCTTTGCTATCATCCGCATGAATATAGACACAGACCAGCAACTGCGAACACGAACTCACGTCTATTGATTTATCAACTTGAATAACAAATAATGGTGAAAGCTTAATTTCAATAAAATGTGTTATTTAACTATTATGTACATGCAGCGTTTGATGAGATTTTCTCCTATTGTTTTTTTTTTGTTTTTTTTTTTGCTTGGCATTTTCTATCGCAACTTCATTTGATGCTTGCACTAATGCTGTTGAAAACTTCCTGTTCGATCAAGTCTCTGGCGTTTGCAACTGGCTTTTTACCGACGAAACAACTCCATATATTTTTTGGTGTGTTCCGAATGACTCGTCTCAAATGACGTTTTAGTTTTGAAGATTTCATAGATTCGTGACTTAGTACAACTTTGTACATTGCGCTTTGTTTCTTCTCTAATACATTTCCAGTGATGTTAATAAAGCCGAATTTTAAAAATTCGTCTAAATATTTATGTTTTGTTTCAAATTACTAAGGTTTAGCATACCAGTTGGCGACCCCCCAGAAAGACCTTCGCGACCCCCAGGGGGGTCGCGACCCCCAGGTTGGGAACCCGTGCTATAGATCCTGATTTTAAAAAAAATAACGCGATATATTAAATACACAAATAGTCATTAAATGTTTCTAATTTTAGTTATTGAAAACACAAGAAACAATCTGTAGACGATGAGTTTATGTACATCATACTTGTTGTAACGGCATCTAGGCTTGAAGCAAAAAACCATATGGCAACATAAACATACAGGAACAGAAAAAATAACTTATAAACTTTGATAAAACGATTCATCAGATGTCGTATCCTCGCTGTCTGTTATCGAATGTACACGTGCCTGTGGTTGACTACAGTTAATTACACCCCTTTCGGTTTCTAATTTACGCGACAAAAGTAGATATGGAGTATTCGATTCACAAGAACTGCTGTACACTTTGTCTATGTCTACACTGCCTCTCTGTTCATTCAACCCCACGGGGTACACCACATTGAAACTATCCGAGTGTCCGTTTTCTACATTGTTCCCAATAACACAATCATACACGACCTTGGCGTCCGCGGGGTCAAGGTAGTTATCGTCTAAACCACATGAAATGCCAAGGTCATCGCTCGATTCATCTGACAGTTGATTATCCACATATTCCATCCCTGACCTTGACCATACACATGTAAGTGCGGGTCTGTCGATATACACGACAGATCGTGAAGGGGTGATGTAATCGTTGTTAGCTACTCTATTCATTAAATCTAAGCTCCCACGGCGAGTATGTTTTAACGAGTCGTAATGGTGCTCGTTGTCTGAAACATCGCAAGAAATCGGCGTGTTGTATAAGTTAATACGTTCAACTGTCGTTTCCGTATCATTCACTATCGAATGAACCGTTTCTTCTTCAATGTTGACAATACCTGCATGGTTTAGTAAAGTTGTAACCGTTTTGATGTGTGTAGGGACTGATGTGCTAATATTGTTTTGTACATTATTGACTACTTCGTGTGTAGTTGAAGGTAATGTTGTAGGTTTATCTTCGTCAATATTAGCTTCAGTTTCTTGGCTAGCACAAACTCCATTGCCCTCCTCAGCATGGATTAAAACGTCTTGAAGATTGTTTTCAATGGGGACAAGACCCAGTTCAATGTACTGCTGCTGTACGGGACGGGGAGGTAAATGTGGCGGGTGTACTGTGACGTCACAAGACTCCAGGCTCAGGGGTTCCTGATCAATGACGTCATCGTGGTCATCCACATCGGCCTCGCTGATGATCCCGGGTGGGTCGCTTGTCTGGTGGTGGCCGTCTTCAATACTGTCGTATATTGCGTCATCTTTTGAGACAAACACGAATCCCATCATTTATGCCGTAGTAAAAAAAAACAAATGAACGCATTAATGAAAAGCATTATATTAAAACGACAATATTACATTCTACTTAAATGGTATTTCATAATTAAGCCGATATTTCGTATAATAAATTGATATTTAATCCAAATTAAAAGCACTTTTAATAAATGAAATAGTAAAGTTCCCTTTTTCGAACATAACGAACAAAGGCGCAGGTGAAGTAGAGTTCACCTCTTTTTTTAACTCAGCATATTATATGTGATCAGCACTATGCCCAGCCGTCTTTATTTTCCCTAACTTAATCCAGGTACTCATTTGATTGTGAATAGACTCTACGACGTTCTGCAACTCTAATCAGGGACCCGAACTCTAGACTTTCGGGTTAGTAGTCCAAGACGCTACCATTCGACCACGCCGTCCCATCAATTGAAATAATCTCACCTGTAATCACATTAACACCTGGCGTCTGCTCCCTGGAAATGTGTCTGAAATTCGACATTATACTTTGGCGTTAAAATAAATGGCATGCCAAGGCATTCAAGCCTAAGGCATAGATCCGTTCCGATTAATAAAAAAACTGTACATACCACATATTAAGAAATGCGGTAAAGAAGAGATTCTTCCAGGCTCCTCCTTGGGGAGGGGGGAAGAGTCAACCCCCCCCCCCCCCCAGAACGAAATAGAATTAACATAGAAAACATACTTTTATCAGTGTCCACCCCCTGATAAAATGTAGTCCGTCCGCCCCCCCCCCGCCTGAAAAGATCAAGTCTCTCCCCCCCCCCCCCCCCCCCGGAGAGAAAAGTCTGGAAGAAACACTGCTATAAAGCTAGTCAAGTATAATGAAAATATGAGTATATAAAATACTTACACTGGAGTCACTATTTTTTCATATTTATCTGTGAATGAGTAATAAATAAATCATAAGGCACTGTTAAACGGGACCTTTAAAACTAATTCATATAAGAAGGCTTTATTAATAAATAAACAGTTTGTTTTATTTTTATAAATTATACTGTCACAATTGTCTTAAAATGTTTAATTAAGCTATTTGAGGTAACTTAAACCTAACTTTTCTCATTGCTCATACGCGAAGATTTTGTTTGAATTCCTTTTAATAAAGGTACATAATGCATGTATCAGTCATTTATCTAGACTTTAATTATTTCGTTGAGTATAAATGAGTGGCAGTGATAAACCGGCATCTTCAAAAGCCACTTAGTCTGAGTTTGCTGCGTCGAGGTCAGCCTGGCTAATGTGAGTTCGGCTTCTGAGCAGGAATGTCCGAGCCGCGAAAGTATAAATGAGAAAATCAATGTATCTAGATTCCTATTATAAACTAATACGCGAATTACCTTTAAAGCGACGACGTAGGTACAAAACCAAGGCAGAAGAACCAACAAGCAAAATTGCTGTACTCAAACCAATGATAACAGCATTATCTTCAAATGCAGAAGGTTTTAAAAAGGGTGCAGTTGCATTTGTACTGTTTGATTTCATAGAATCTCCGGTAAACGACGCCACATCATTTGGGATAGCTACAAATATGAATTAAAATACATAGCACTCGTTTGTTTATAGTTTAGGACAAAAACATAACATTAACAAATTTAATAAGTTATGATTGCACATGATTCCTGTTTATAACAGTATTCCCTTTTGGTTTTTAAATAACTATAATTAATACATATCTATAATACTTTTGGAATTACATGGAGAATACCAGTACCTTATTTATGCAAAAAAAAAACATCTATAGTATGAATATAATACACTAGTTCATTATAAAAGAGAGACATGAGTAGCTTTTGTGAACAGAGAAGAGAGATTCGACACATTGCAGTGCGGAGTTAATTAGGCGACTTTGAGTTCGCTGACAATTGGTCATTTTATCATACACATCGCGAAATGCAAAATCAAACGGACTCGGTGTAGTTATGTAGAGGATTCGTAAGCATAAAAAATGGGATTTAATTAAATTTAGCAAGACTGTGAACTGGGGTAAATGGAAAAATATAGGTTACCCACCTGGGCTATAGTGTTAACATAGTGGGTGGTAAAATTACTAAAATTTATCTAGTCGGGTAGTTATAACATAAAGGTAGTAACAAAGACCGTCAAATATAGACAGGCACAAGTGTGAACAGCAGTCACCTAACTAAACAATGTGTGATATGTAGGTGTGTAGAGGGGTGGGGGAGACTATCTAACCTGCATTTTATTTATACCCATGTCCCATCCCCCCAGTTATTCCCACTGGGCGATGGACCCAAACTTTTGAGCAACAAATATTAATACTACTTTATATAAGTTTATTACTCTTATTAAAATGTAATACTTAATTAAATATTCCATCGACATGTGTTTTATTATACTTAAGTAAATAGTACTACTAATTTATAGACGTTTACTACTCTCATAAAAATGTTATACTTAATTACATATTCCATGAACATAATCTATGTAGCCTACCTGTGTTTTATTATACTTAAGTAAATAGTTCTACTACTATACACACGTTTATTAACGATAATTAAAATGGAATACTAATCATATTCTATGGACCTGTGTTCTTACTATACTTAAGTAAATAGTACTTCTACTTTATACACGTTTATTAAGTCTCCTATGTAATTACATATCCTATGGACCTGTGTTTTATTATGCTTAAGTCAATTACCGATGCTACAAAGATCTCCTTTAAACCCAGCAACACATCCGTCATAGCAAGTTCCATTTACAGGATTACAGAGACCGTCTTTAGCACAACCACGGCTGCAGTTTGACTGGCACCCGTTCCCGAATGCTCCAGAACTACAGTCTGGGGAACAACGCATAAATATATAGATCTATCAGTCCCAAGGCAAATTATGGGTATGATTGTATTATTTTAGACACGTTTCGGTCACTATTACATAGTGCGTTTACAAAAGGTACTAAACAGTTTACTGATATTCTGTTTCCTATGCAATAAAACGAGTAACTATTGATATAGGAAGGCGTGGTCGAATGGTGGAGCATACGATTGATAAACAGAAAGTCTTGAGTTCGAATCCAGGATTCAAGTCTGTAAACGTCCCTGAGTCCACCCAGCTCAGATGGGTACCTGACTGACCTTAGGGAAAGTAAGGCGTCAGGGCAAAATGCTGACAACACTATGCTTTCATATAGAGAGATTAAAGAAAAAAAAGCTGAATTCTACTACACTTTTTCCATTGCCGTTTAAAAGTTTAAAAGGGAGCTTTAACTATTGACTTTTGAGAATTCAAATTTTTCACAAAGATATGTCGTCAGTGTAAACAGTACAAAACTCAAGTATTACTTTCTGTACAGAAATGTCCAGTTTTTCCTGGACGACATTCCAAACAGTGTCCATTTGTCGAGTTGCACTTGTTGTCGGCACAGTTACTGTTACACGGTTGGCTGCACATTTCGCCATAATATCCACTCTCACAGGCTGTAGAATGTATAAGTGATAGGATAAAGTAAAACCTTGAATATAGTAATTATTAGTAGTAATAAATATGTATACACATTCAGTGGCGTAGCGAGGTAGGGTGTCACCCGGTGCGGCACTTAATGGTGTCACCCCCCCAGAGGCGTAGCGACCCTTCCCGGGGACAAACTTTCAATTTTCGATTTGCACCCCCTCCTCCCTCAAACTTTCGGTTTGCACATCTTGAAAGACTATTTAACACTCGAGTTAATCACTTAATTAAGTGGAATTATCATTTTTTCTCAATATATTTTGCTATTTTTTGCCTTGGTGTCACCAGCCTAAATGGTGTCACCCGGTGCGGTCCGCACCCCCCCCCCACTCCACACACACTCGCTACGCCTCTGTACAAATTAGTAGAGTTGTTTGAAATCTGTTTCGTTGACTGAGTTTCCATTTCATTTTACTCCATTTTTTTCTAAAATAAACCGGGAGTGATCTCCCCTAAACTTTCTCAAACATTCTTACACAAAACAACAGGGGATGGGAACTCGGGATATAGACATGATTTTTAATCCAGTTTAAATACTTAAACTTTTAAAAATAGAGTAAAATCTCGTAGAAAAAAAAATTGCACACCAAGTGAACGCCAAACAAAATGTGCATAATAGTGCGGAGTTTTATTAGTACTTTATAAATCTACATGCGTGTTTTGAGAAATCGGAAAAAGCGTTAACTACTACTTCCGGTCAACGGAAATTAATTAAAACTCGATAGAAGGAAAGTTAGAGCATTAGATCTTTTACTTACATACGAAATGTCATTTATCTATTTGAAATAGTATTTAAGTTATAGGCTTTGTAAAACATTCAAAGAAGAAAAAGTACCACTTCCGGTTATCGGAAATCGCTCAAAAGTTGATACGGATCTACGATTTTTTGCACGATTACAAGCCTTTCTCTATAGTTCGTAAATTCTAGAAAGTAAAAAAAAAATTGAATTTTTTGTCAACTACAAATATAGTTAGCGAAAATAAAATAAAACAATAACCCAATAGACAAAAGCCGCCTCTTCTGCCTGGGATACACTTGAAGCATCGACCGTTGGTGGAGTCACATTCTTGGTTGAAACAGGCGTCACTACACTTTAAGGAACAGTCCACTCCATAGTGTGTCGGTTCACAAGCTTCAATTAGAATTACAACACGTATCTACATTTTAAAAAAAAAACAATTTTTATGTACTGCAAAAAAATATCATAAAATCATACCAGTTTACTAAACAATTGTATATATATGTGTCAATTTTCTTCTTCTTAATTCCCTCAACACATTGAAGTACTACGAGTCTAACAGTTATGCGTCATATAGGCCGATGACTTCGATGTCAACTTCTTTTTTACTTTCTCGTATATACGAAGTATAGAGAAAGTCTTGTAATCGTGCAAAAAAAAAAATCGAAATTTTTACAAATCTCCATTAGTCGGAAAACATATTTTTGCAATCTTGTCCGTATGTCTGTGTGTATGTGTGTGTGTGTCTGTCTGTGTGTCTGTAAACACGATAACTTGAGTACCGTTACAGCTAGGTTGATGAAATTTCATATATAAGTATTTTATTAAAATTTTTTTTTTTTACTTTCTAGAATTTACGAACTATAGAGAAAGGCTTGTAATCGTGCAAAAAATCGTAGATCCGTATCAACTTTTGAGCGATTTTCGATAAACGGAAGGGGTACTTTTTCTACTTTGAATTTTTCAAAAGCCTATAACTTGTGTACTATTTCAGATAGATAAATGAAATTTCACACGTAAGATCTAATTATCTAACTTTTGTCAAATTTTGAGTAATTTCCGTTGAACGGAAGTAGTAATTTGCGCTATTTCCGATTTCTCAGGAAAAAAAAACGAATGTAAATTTATAAAGTACTAATAATATTCCGCACTATTATGCACATTTTGTTTGGGCCTTCGTTTGGTGCGCAATTCTTTTTTCTAATATTCGAAAAAGTTTAGCGGAGATTACTCCCGGTTTATTTTTTGGGTTTGCATCAGTAGCTTTAGTTGTTTGATTTTGGAATTGTCTCTCCTATTGACATTAGAGAATTCAATTTTTTTTTCACACAGACATTTCGTCAGTGTAAACAGTACAAAACTCAAGTATTACTTTCTGTACAGAAATGTCCATTTTTTCCTGGACGACATTCCAAGCAGTGTCCATTTGTCGAGTTGCACTTATTGTCGGCACAGTTACTGTTACATGGTTGGCTGCACATTTCGCCATAATATCCACTCTCACAGACTGTAGAATGTATAAATGGAAGGATAAAGTAAAACCTTGAATATAGTCATTATTAATAGTCATATAAATCCGTATGCTTATTAGTAGAGTTGTTTTTAAATTTTGAATCGTTAACTCAGTTTCCAATCGATTTTATTCCATTTTTACTTTTTCTTTCACAAAATAAGGAGGAAGGTTTGTAATCGTGCAAAAAATCGAAATTGAGATTTTCACAAATCTCGATGTTCTACCCTCCCTGAGTCGGAAAAACATAGTTTTGTAATTTTGTCCGCATGTCTGTGTGTGTATGTGTATGTGTGTATGCGTGTGTGAGTGTGTATGTCTGTGAACACGATAACTTGAATACCGTTACAGCTAGGTTTATAACATTTCATATAAAAGTATTATATCAAATGTGTAGTTCAGTATTAACTTTTCAGCGATTTTCGGTAACCGGAAGTGGAACGTTTTCTACTTTTGGTTTTTCAGAAGCCTATGACGTGAGTACAGTTTAACATGTATAAACGAAATTTCACACGTAAATAAAAGATCTAATTATCTGCTTTCTGTCAACTTTTGAGTAATTTTCGTTGACCGGTAGTAGTAATTTACGCTATTTCCGATTTTTAAAAAACGCATATGAATTTATAAAATTACTATTAATATTCCGCACTATTATACACATTTTGTTTGTTGTTCACTTATTTTTCAATTATATTTTTCTACCAGATTCTATTCTATTTTAAAAAGTTTAAGCATGTAAAACCTGATTAAAAATCATGTCTATATCCCGAGTTGCCATCCCCGTAGTGTTATATAAGAATATTCGAGAAAGTTTAGGGGGGATCACTCCCAATTTTTTTTCTAACAAACAATAAATACTTTTTTTTTTACTTATCAACTACAAAATTTTAATAAAGTCCGAGCAAATAAAATAAAACAATAACCCAATAGACAAAATTCGCCTCTTCTGCCTGGGATACACTTGAAGCAGCGACCGTTGACGGAGTCACACTCTTGATTGTAGCAGGCGTCACTACACTTTAAGGAACAGTCCATTCCATAATGTGTCGGTTCACAAGCTTCAATTAGAATTACAACACGTATCTTACATTTTAAAAAATAAATTTTACATACTGCAAAAAATAATCATAAAATCAAACCAGTTTACTAAATACTTGAATATCTTTATGTGTTAATCTTCTTCTTCTTAATTCCTCCAACACATTGAAGTACTTCGAGTCTAACAGTTATGCGTCAAGGCAGTAGTTTGATTTTGGAGTTGTCTCTCCTAGATCTGTATTGGATACTGCATTGAGTTTGATTTTGTTTTCGATGTTGTAATTATGAGTTGCTCAAGTTCAAACGGTATGGACACTTAACTTTGGGGAATTTTGGGGCATTAAAACTCGTGTTTTGAACGGACACAAATTTTGAAAATTCATAAAAACTTAGTTTGAAGATACGCACTTAAATTTTTTAGCTGAGTGCCCCAAAATATGGAAGAAGATTATGAATTGATTGTTTATTGGGCTTAAAATGTAATATTTTATGAATGGTGGAAAACCTACGCAGGGGTTAATTTTTCAAGATGGCCGCCGTTGTCATAGTTACCAAGATTTTTGCAACAATTATTTTAGTGGAAATGCATATGCGGATATATCTTAATAAAGCTGAAAAGAAATAACTGTTTTCTAACGAGTATTAAAAAAGTTTTTTTTTTTACCGGAGCCTTCCCCCAAAAGTTTTACAGTCGTTTAAAACACTTGAGCGCAACTTCAACCCTAAACAACACAACTTTAAGATTTAACTAAAGAAAATGAATCAACAATATAACTAATAGATGTAACCAAATAAACTTAACGTTGCCGATGTACCGTTTATTTCTCGAATCGTGAACAAAGTCGAGCAGGCTGAACCACATGTATGATGGCGCATTCTTAGTTTGGCTGTTTTACGATCCAGCTCTCTGCAGAATTTGAGCCTGTCTTCTCTTTCCCGTATGGCCGTAGGGAAACAATCGGAGCAGAATCCTAAACTATGGCAGAACTGGGTGGCCATGCAACACCGGCCATACTTTGGGCAAACAACAGGCTCGGTGTGAGAACACGTTCTTTGACGCACTGCAACAGTGGCTCCTGTGTAAGAGAAAACTAGTGTACTAAGTATTGGTATACTTATCTTCCATTTCTATAAAACACTAAATCTATTGTATTGCGTCTTTTATTAATTAGATAACATTGTACAAAGGCCGTGAGCATGATTTTGTCCTGGGTGTTGATGTTAAAAAGTCAGTCAACACACACACACACGCACACGCACACACACACACACACAAAAGCACACACACACACGCACACACACACACACACACACACACACACATATATATATATATATATATATATATATATATATATGGTTACGTAAACAGAAGAGATCTACTCCACCTGCCTCAATGACCTTTAGATCGAAATGTTTTCCAGCTTTACAGAGCACATTTGAAAACAAATTCAACACAGAAGCAATACGTGTGGTTTATTTTAAGAAAAAAATATGTGGTTAACATTACACTAACCTTCAATGAATACAATAAGCATGACCAGACTTTGTATAGTCATCTGAAAAACGTTTTTAATATTTACTTTAAAATAAAATTGATTCGCATGAAATATTTTTTATATATTATACATGGCGAATAATGTAAGGCAATGATTTCTCTATTTAGAAACAGAGAGGAAACTAAAAAGAATTTGTAAAAATTAAGTTTGTTTTTAAAAAATAAAAATAATCACCTTCTATTAACTAACCGGTAAAATGTATCGATGAATTTATAAAACAACTTACGACATTCAAAACGATTTGTGGTGTGTAATAAAGAAATGAACTTGTAACTATGAGTCATCTTGATTATGTTGATTTGAACTGCGGAAGCCTTGTTTTAAAAGAATTGAACTTTGTACCTGTCGGAACCTTAACACTTGACTCGAGCGAGAAAGATTTTCAGGGGCCCTGTGTTAAAAAATAGAACGTTTCAAATCTTAAACTACTTATCAAATACTTTATTTATATTACATATTTAAATGTATTTTGATAAATATATAAATATTTAAATAATTTATTTTTCTTAAATACGTGGGTGCTATTTAAGTAAGACAAAGGTGTGTTAAAATTAAAATAAGACGGACAAGCAGTCTTGTAGTTAATAAAATCCTGATGTCTATGGGGTTTTCTTGCTAATATGGTCTCCGACAGACTATAGTACCTCTCAGGAGTGGGCACTTTACACTTGCGGGAGGGACATAATACTACCGGGCTGTGTGGTGGGGGTGGGGGGGGGGGGGGTGGAGAAGCGGTCAATGGTGAAAGTATGCATTTTCAATAAAAAGTAAATATTTTTCCATTTCGTTCAGGGGTATGGAGGAATGGAAGAAATGGAGAGAGGAGGGGAATTTAAACCCCTGACAGATGCCTGGAAGAAACCCTGCTTGAAAACGATGGGTAAATTCCGAAGTAGTTCGACTTGTTTCAATTCGGTTTTTCTGGGGCGTAGACCTACATTGGATTGGAAATTCACACGTTTTTCACTCGGTCGTTGAGTCACAGAGTGATTGGACTTGACTTTCACAATTTTATAATCTCATTCCCTGTCTGTAAGACGTTATTGGCTCATTATTCCCCATTAGTCATGCAACAAAGAAAAAAACATGCTAGTGGCTCTTCTTTGCCTTTTTTCAACCCCAAAAGGCGTTAACTATTTCCATGCTTCAAGCCCCTCCTCCCCACCCTTACCCCCGATTTGGATTGAATTAAGAATTTAAAAGGTTTTATAAAACATCAGGTTTTAAAAAAAAAATTAATTGCATTATTAAAGTATACTTCTTCTTGTTTGCTAAAACTAACAACATGAAATCAAAGATAATAAAGACATCATATTAACATATTTACAACGTTTGGTAATCAACACAAAAGACGCAGGCATCAAGAAATTTTTAATAACTATTTTATATTTATTTTTTAAAAGGTACATTTATACAACACACTGCAACCAAAGCAATTTGTAAATATGACAAAAGAACTAACTAAGCCTACTTACTATAATACCCATTTTTTTTAAACAAAAATTATGTTTAAAAAAGTAAATATTGTTCTTAATTTTTCCCCCTTTCCTAGGAACTAAAAATCGTATATCAACATGATAACATATATTTTATTCATAGGCATTATATGTTGTAAAACACTACAGTATCGAACACACCAGACTTTCAGGTTAAACCTCGAGTACTCTACTCCCTGACCACTTAATTATCCCCTATTTAACAGAAAAATATAAATTATCTGAAAAATTTGGAAATGTCTGCATTTGCATAGGCACCTATGTAACTTAGTCTAGTACAATCATTACAGTTAATTGAACCTTCGTTTTTTAAAAGTTGCTGGAAGGAACCAATTAGAATTTAAATCGCTAAAAAGCGACTTCGTTCCTGCAACATAGTCAAGTTCTATAGCGGTGTCGTATCAATATTCCGTTTTATCACATATATGTAGTTGAATTTTTTATGAGCATGCGCCGGTTTAGTATCAACTACACTCCTATTTTTTTTATAATTTACAAGACTAACTATACAAAATGTCTTCCTCTTTCAAGCAGCCATATCTTTTCCCTATCCAATAGTTGAAGCAATATTTTAAAACTTTCCCAGTATGTCTCTTCTATACATGTCTAAGTCATTAGAACAGATATATCTATTCACTATAAAACAGCTCATTCATTCCTTTTGGAAGTAATACATTGAAACTTTCACAGCATGTCTCTGCAATACATGTTCAATTAATTAGAACATATATATCTATTTACAATACAACTGCTCATTCATTCCTTTTGGAAGCAATACATTGAAACTTTCACAGCGTTTCTTTTCCGAATCGTCACCAATATAACAATCATACATGACAGTATCCTTCAAGGGCTTAAGGTAATCGTCATTAACTACATTAATATCAGATTCATCTGTATGTAGATCTGATAGCTGGCTAGCTATACATTCTATGTCACTCTTCAATGGCCTACATGCACATGTGGGTGTATCGGCGTGTCTAAGACGCGGTGATGAAGTCATGTTCTCGTCATTGTTTACATTGTTTGTATAATTTAATCTCACACGACGCTCATGTATAAGAGAGAAATAAAGATGTTCTTCAAACAGACTATCCGAAATAATTGGCGATGTATAGGTGTTAACAGACTTGACGGTCGTTTCCTCGAGACTTTCATAGTTGTCTTTAGCTACGTTGTCTATAGAGATTGTACCTGAGTAGATGTGTGGACGATGTGGTGTATCAATACAGTCGTCTTGTACAGTGCTGACAGTTGAAAGTAAACGTGTGGGTAATGTTGTATTTATATTCCCGTCAATATCAGCGATCTCTTCATAGCTAGGACGTACTCCGTTGCCTTCATCGTGATGGATTAAAACGTCTTGAAGATTGTTTTCGTTTCTTTCAATAGCAACAAGACCCAGTTCAATGTACTGCTGCTGTACGGGACGGGGAGGTAAATGTGGTGGATGTACTGTTACGTTACAAGGTTCAACGTTATTAAGCTCCAGGTCTATGACGCCATTGTGGTCATTGACATCACTCTCGCCCAAGATGCTTGAGTGGTCACTTATCCGGTTAAGGCTATCTTCTATCGTTGCATAAATGTCTGCATCTATTCAGTTACAAACAGAACTGGGTTATTGATACAGCATTTGAAAAATTCAGTTGCTTATTTGATGTAATTAAAAAAACAGTAATGAATTTTTAAAGAAAATATTTTAATTATGTTTTAGTAGCAATTTATTTAATTATTTAAAATTTAAAATTACAAAAAAAAAGAATATAATTTGTATTTTGCTCATTAATATGTTCGTACTTAAGCTCATATCATATGACACGTCCTCTCTCAATTCGTTTCTGAAACCATAAAAAAAAATATCCAGGTAATCTTATAATAAAGTAAAGTTTTGATATTCTACATGTAGATCTGTTGCATTCTTTCTTGATAAACAAGCAAATCCATCCCTCTTTTTTGCTATGCACAGGCTTATAAAAAAAACCACACATAGGCCTATATACCCCAGCTTATAGTAGAAAAAAAGTTAACTGCTATATTGTAAGAAACGGTTTTGTAATTTATAAAAAAAAATTTACGAGCAAATTCTTACACTTGAGGAACGATGTTCTCAAAATTACCTGTGAAAATTTAATACAACATAAATTGGTAAGTCAAAACGTTAATTAAACTTTAGAAACATTTTACAATAAGAAACGGAATAATAAAAAAAAAAAACAACAAATTTTGTAAAGTTTTTTAAGTAAGTTGTAATACTAGAAACGAAGTAAATTATGTAATATGAATTTAAAATCAAAACATTATTTTAGATCCTTAAATGCAGATGTTACCTAAAAGTTTATTTAGGAAAAGACGAGTTCTTATAATTAAAATGTAAAGTCTGATTTGGCATGTTTTTATTCACTATATAAATACACATTTATTTTGTAAATAAAAAGTATTCCCTCTGGGATTCCCAATAATATGAATTCATGTATTACCTTTTAATGTTAAACGACGACGTATGCACCAAACTAAGACAAAAGAAAGAGCAAAAAACATTGCTATACTGAAACCAACGTTATAAATGATTTTCTCTCCAGTTGTAGATTGTATGGAATTGGAATATGAGCCATTTACTTTAGAAGTAGTTGAATTTAGAGAATCTCCGATAAATGAAGTCTCGTCGTTTGAGATAGCTAAAATATATATTAAAATATAAAATGCTAAAGCTTTAAAACTCACAACAAATAACTGAAGCATAAGGTACGAAACTATTCTCAGAAAAAAATTCTCAAAAAGAATTAAAATTATTTAAAAGATACAGCAATATTAACCGAAAATGATATTTCAACCTCAAGGGTAGACAAAGGTACAGAATATAGTCCAAGTGGAGACAGAGCAGTCGAACCCAAAGGGATCCGAACCAGCCTATTCACGCGACACCAAATTGCCACGCCGTCCATGCATCAAGTCAGACGTGTAACCACTTCTGCTTCCATCCCCTCTACACGTGTACATTTACTCATTATAGGAAGCTACTATTCGTCTGTGTTATCGTCCCTGTACTTGTGTGTCGTTTATGCGGTCAAATACTGGTCCTTGCTGTGTTTATGAGGCTGACGGTCAGAACCTTCGGGGTCAGAGGTCACGCCTGCCCGCGTCGTCTAGGCATGAGGCATGATAGTGGTCTGTCATGAAAGCTGTAGGCCTATATTTATAGAGCTGATAGGCAGAAGTGGTTACACGTCTGACTTGATGCATGATTCGGATCCCTTTGGCTTTGACTGATGTATCTACTTGGACTATATTCTGTACCTTTGTCTACAGTCTTGGCGTTGAAATATCACTTTCTGTTAATATTGCTATTTTAGTTACAACGCCTGCTCCTATCCCCTCTACACGTCTAAAAGATAAACAAAAGGTATGTTTTGTTTTGTTTTTTGAAAAAAAAAGTTGTTTCGTGAACAAAATCGCAGATTTAAGAAATGTTTTACTAAATAAACACACAAAAAACGCATCACAATAAAAACCTAATAGACAAAAGTCGCCAATTCTCCCTACAGTACACCTCAAGCATCGACCGTTGGTGGAGTCACACTCTTGGTTGAAGCAGGCGTCACTACACTTTAAGGAACAGTCCACTCCATAGTGTGTTGGTTCACAAGCTTCAATTAGAATTACAACAAGAAACTATTTTTTAAATTGATTTTTCTTTACTGAAAAATAACCATAAAATCAAACCAAGTTACCAAATACTTGAATACCCCTGTTAATCTTCTTCTTCCTCCTTCTTAATGCCTACAAAACAATTAAGTACTACGTGTTTACATTTTACGTGCCATAAAGATCCGTGCTTTTCTTTCAATGTTTGCTTCCATAGCCTTAGTCCATCTAAGAACAAACTATAGGGCTAAATTTTTTGGATTTGTGGTGGTCTTCCCTAGATAGGTTGCTGTCCCCGACTATCGAGTTTGGAGTTGTTTAAACTAGAGAATGTAGCAACTATGAGCTTTATACCCCCCCCCCCCCCCGTCAAAGTCATTTAAATCACACCCAATCCACTACAACAAACAACAAGGTAACTAAAAGATTTAATGAAATAAAAATAATGTTGCTGATGTACGATTTATCTCTCGCTTAGTAAACAAGAAAGTGCAAGCATCCCAACACTTTTGATGGCGCAATTTGTGTCTGGCTGTTTTACGATCCAGCTCTCTGCAGAATTTGAGCCTGTCTTCTCTTTTGTGTACGCTCCTCGGAAAACAATCTTGGCATTGTCCTAGATTATTGCAGAACTGAGCGACCTTACAGCACCCGTCATACTGTGGGCAAACGACAGTCTGTGTGTGAGTACATAGCCTTTGACTGACGGCACTTGCGACTCCTGTGTAATAGAAATTCATCACTTATATCAGTGGCGGAACTAGAAAAAAAGGGCTACCCCGCAAAATTTTTTTTAGCCCCCCCCCCTCACCCATATATATATATATATATATATATATATATATATATATATATATATATATATATATATATATATATATATATATATATATATATATATATATACGAATATATGATACTCAGTGCTGGCCTGGACTGTTCGGGTTTCAAAAAAAAAAAATTTCAATTAAAACAAATTACAACATCATGTCATTTGTGTAAGTGCATTAGTGTGTTTTGGGAAATCAGTTTTATTTTATTTTATTAACCTCTATGTGGTCAAAATCATATAAAACATGAAAGCTTTGTATAAGCAATGGTGTCTCGTGTTGTTTATTTTTTTGTTTCTTTGTATTTATATTATTAATTTGCAAGAAAATTATTTTTTTTAACTATAAAAAAATTATTATGGTCGGCTGTAGGCCCCTAAATGGCGTGCCCCCCCCCCCCCCATCCCCCGCATTGCGGGGTCTGGCGGCACTGTAGTTCCGCCCCTGACTTATATAGTCACAAGAATAGCTGAGTTTTACTTCACCTCCCATTAGGACTTTTAAGTCCAAATGTTTTCCAGCTTTACAGAACACAATTCAAAAGAAAATTAACATAGAAGCAAGCCACCACTGTGGTTTATTCAGAGAAAATTCAAATATGTGGTAATTAGTATTTAACACTACACTGACCTTTAGTTAGTAAAATTAACAGGACGAGACTTTGGGTAATCATCGGGGAAACTTTTTGTTATTTACCTAAAATAAAATTGATTGATTTGTAATCTATTTAATACTTTTTACACAACTCATAATTTAAGAGTGTGAATTAATATTTTTTTAAAAGAAAACAAAATTGAAATTATTTATAAAATCAAGTGTGTCATTAAAATAAATAAAAATTATCACCTTCCAATAATACAGATAAAATATGCC
The DNA here is from genome assembly GCF_028476545.2 of Physella acuta. Lineage (NCBI taxonomy): Eukaryota > Metazoa > Mollusca > Gastropoda > Physidae > Physella > Physella acuta. Next base: position 145,618 of record NW_026733232.1, read on the forward strand.
GTTAAATTATTACAACATTAAAACTGTTGATGATGCATACGAAAGATAAGAATGTAACTATGATTTCTGTTGATTTAAGTGATTTAAACAAAGCAGGACTTGTTTTAAATTGTATGAACTTTGTACCTGATGTCCCGTTACCACTTGACTTAAGTGGGCAGTACAGGGAGTGGCCCGGGTTTAATAATAGAAACGTTTTATTCATAAGTTGTTCTTTTTTTTATTCACAACGTATTTTCTGTACAAGTTAACCACAATTGTATTTATATTAAGTAAAGGCGGAAACAGCGGGCAATCTGTCATGTGTTTCAATGTCCATAATTATCGTGGTGGTATAAGGATACTGGTGGGGTTATTCCTGCCAAAAGGGTTTCTTTAAGACATTTACTCCAGGAGGGGGGGGGGGTGAGACTCAAAAACTTCAGGGGAACTTAAACGATGGGGGCGACCGATGGTATATTTTCTATAAACATGTTATATTTTTCAATTTCTTTCCAGAGGGTGGAGGGGGGAGGGGGTGATGGATGCGCTCCTGTTGGGGGTGGAGGCCACACCCTCTGAGAAACGTCTGAAAGAAGGTCCGGGGTGTGGTTTTAAAATCGAAGTTTTCTGGGGAGTACATTAAACTGGGAATACACAATTCTTTACCCGGAAGGTGAGTCAGAGAATGATTAGTATCAACTAACATAACTTAAAATCATAAGCCGAGTCAGTAAAACATATTGAGTTCACTGCAACATATAACTGTACTCCTAGATCAGCATATTTGCAATAAGGGTAGCATTGGAAAATTATTAGATAGCAATGACTAAATCTTTCAACTAAAGTGGGTATAACCAAACCAAATTTAGTTTAAAATGTAATATATATCCTAAGAAAATTTGAATATAAAAAACGCTGTAAAATATAAACGGAGTCATCCCCCTACTTTTCAACATGCCCTGCAATGTTAAATATAGCTGCCACGAGAAACGCAAGAAACCAGCCGTTTTGAAAACTACTGCAATATTATTTCATGAAATAAACATGGAATGACTAAAAACATACAAGTTTCATTCAATCTTATTACTCGTAATGTTATGGTATCATTAAAACCCATTTATCTATCGTCATAGTCTTGATTCTTTTAAGACTACTGTACCTAATTAATCATTTATTTAATTAATTTTTAAACATCGCAATATTAAGAATGGTTTGCGATGTTAGTGATACTCCTGAAAAACAAAACTTGACAAGACTCCACATACATTTTCACACATAATTAAAATCAAGATCTCATTAACTGCCCTAAAGGCCGTCCCCGTATTATGATTATTACCCAACCCCCAAATAAAAACAATATAATCAATCGGAATTTAAAAACCAATCCCCGTTTGTTTTGCTGTTAACAAAAATAAAATATTTGCCACCTCACGTTTTGTAAGATCACCTCCATGTCCAAACTGGCATATCATCACTAAATTCTGTAAAATTTTCATCTTGTTCGTTTATTGTATATTTTGGGGACATTAGTTTTGAAGCTGACATCAATGTCGGCAATACCCCTTTGTGAGGTAATGGATCCAACCTTTATTGAGTGTGTTTAATTTTTCAAGGTTTGCAGCGAATAACAATGGTTGTAATTCATGTCTACTTGAAATGTGTTTTATATATATTTGCAATTATCGATTACGTTACAGTTGCTATGCTTTAATAATGGCAATGGGTAAGTAAACAGTAAAGAATTCTCTTTAGACCTAGCGATAAAATTGGGCAGATGAATGTTTCTTGACCTCGGCGTGTGAAGGGAAGGTATGGTCAGCACTTTGCACAGCCGCCTTTACTTTCCCTAACATGAGTTAGGCATCCATCAGAGCTGGATTAACTCAGGGACGTTGTATTGATTTGGACTCGGGTTTGATTTCGAGACTTTCAGGTTAGCAGCCTAGCGCTCTACCGCTATGTCCACGCCGTCCCATAAAGACAATCAGTAGTGTTCAGTTATCTAGTCCGGCCTTGTTCTTAAGGAATATTTTAATGATAAATACAACTTTAAAAATCACAGCCCGTGAGTTATTTTTATTGCGCTCTAGACAGTTTTAAATACACAATAGAAACATGTGTGATAATTATTATATTTTCGTTTAAAAACAAATGATTGAGTGACATATGCCCAGCCGCCTTTACTTTCCCTAACGTGAATTAGGTACCCATCAGAGTTGGGTGGACTCAGGGACGGTCTACTGACTTGAACCCGAGACTTACGGGTCAGCAGTCCAGCTCTCTACCGCTAGACCACTCCGTCCCATTCAAGCGTGTGCATCAATACAAAACTTTGTATCTTTTTCGTTCTTGATTGTAAATTGGACGAGATTTACCCCAACATAACTAAGCATTACACATGAACGCTTTATAACCCATATCTGCAGTTTTATTTTGGAGTTATCTCTCCTACATGGGTTGCTGTCCCCAGCTATCGAGCCTCATCTACCGAAGGGTTAGAACTCGGGACTTTTCAGTTCAGCAGTACATGAAAATCCACATTTTATTTTTACACAACTTCCTCGTTATTTAGCATTACATAGAGTAGCAAAATAATATAGCAGGAACTCCGAAATGTGTTATCTAAAACCAGCAATTTGAAAGCCAGCGCGTATGAAAACATAACATGTACAACGATTGCCACAGTAAAACATTTGCAGTAGTTTTATAAAGAAAATGTTTAACAAAGCAAAACAAAGTTTAACATACACCAGCTCATGTACACCAAAAAATGTAAATATATCAATAACATAAAAATCTTAAAAGCATAGGTAAAACCGATAATATTCCAGAAATAAAATATATCTTTATTCCTATTAATAAATATTTATTTAATTACAAAAATGATAGCCTTAAAAAATTTCAAAGAATATAAAAATAAAAAGTGCCTGATACCATTCTATACTTTAATAAAAACGCAGCATATAATCACACATGTGATTCTACTGCTCGAACACTCAGTCCCACATAGTCTATAATTTGTATATGAATTTACAGTTGCTTAATTAAACAAATTAATGTGTATGAAAGAAAATTTGGCGTATATGCATAATGACAATGCGGTCTTTTTCTTTCTATTTAATCTGCAAATAGATAACGATCAACCGATGTTACATTTGTGATACTATTTATAGTTGTAAACGTATTAAATTAAAGATAGATAGTCATGTTCTATAGCAGTGACGTAGCAATCATCGGTTTCATCGTCTTTATTTTATATCAAATTTTCCTCAGTGTGAAGCAGTTTTTGGCCCGATAAATCTTCTTCCTCTTGTATTTGATAAGATTATCTGGGATTGTCCACATTGATGAATTGTTCACGGCGTTTCTTATCTAAATAGTCAGCAATAGAACAATTATTTATGACATTGCCCTCCACGGGCATAAGGTAACCTCCTGTTACACCACATAAAGTGTCAGTGTCATGCGGACTATCTACATAATCTATACCTAATCTATAAACAATGTGGGTGTGTCTACATATATAAGAGGCTGTGACGGAGTTATGTACTCTTCAATATTTGATTTATTTTCTAAATTTAGGTTGACATGGCGCTTGTTTTCATATGGGTTGTAATGATTCTCGTCTTTGGTCGTTTTCGTGAATGTTAGCGAATCATAGTCGTTAACAGATTTGATGGTTGATTCCGCTAGACGTTTTTTGTTGACGTTGTCTACCTCGTCTACGGAAGGCCTGCTCATGTTGGATTGTGTACACTGTGCTGGATTAACACAGCCGTCTCCTAAAGTGTCGACAACCAAGGGTACATTTGCAGGTAATGTTGTAGATAAATCTCCATCAATATTAGCATAAATTTCCTGACTAGCACAAACCTTCTTGCCTTCCACAGCATGGATTAAAACGTCTTGAAGCTTGTTTTCGTTTCTTTTAATGGGGACAAGACCCAGCTCAATGTACTGCTGCTGTACTGGACGGGGAGGTAAATATGGTGCATTTACTGTTACGTCACAGTTCTGAAGACTGAGCTGATCTATGACGTCATCGTGGTTCATTCGGTTAAGGCTTTCATCAATTGAAGAGTAGATTTCTTCATCTATTTAAAGAAACACAACGTATTTTAAACACTTCATTTTCCGAATAATTTTTCATTGAAGTAATTAAAAAAACACTTGAAAATATAATTTAAAAATGATGCGTTGAAATTCTTTTAAACAATATTCGTTATATATATATATATATATATATATATATATATATATATATATATATATATATATATATATATATATATATATATATATATATATATATATATATATATATATATATAGTGAAAAGGTGAAATGTAATTAAACTCACCTGGAGTAACATTAGTACCGTGTTTCTCTTCCAATGAAGCGTGTCTGAAATCATTGATTAAAGGTATGAGCCTTTTAATTTCTTTAAGACAAATCATCAAATGGGCATATCTATCTATCTATCTATCTATATATATAAAAAGCAATGTATGTGAGTCTGTGTGTTTGTGTGTGTGTTTGTCCTTTTATGCATTACTACGCCTCTCATCACATCGCCGTGAAACTTTGGGAAGTTGTTGAGAATATTCCTGGGGAGGTTTCTGCGAAAAAAAAATTTCAAATTCGCAGGGGTGGCGATTTGTTTTTCTTGATATACCGTATATATACCGTATATAAAAAAAATAAAAGTGAATTGCAGTGACACTGTTCACACGATCGCCATGAAACTTCAGGAAGTTGTTGAAAATATTCCTTGAGAGGTTTCTGCGAAAAAAAATATTTCAAATTCGCAGGGGTGGCGCCCCGATAGGGCGCGATTTGTTTTTTTTCTATTTACGGTATATAAAACTAAAAGTCGATTTTGGTTTGGCATCGTTCATCCAATAGCCATGAGACTTTGGGGAGTTCATTATACCACTCTAGGGAAGGGTTCTGTAAAAAAATAATTTTTAATTTCGCAAGGGCGGCGCCACGGGAGGGTCCGATTTTTCTCTATTTACGGTATATAAAAATAATAAAAGTGAATTGCAATGACACCGTTTATCCGATAGGCATGAAACTTTGGGGATTTCATTATAAAACTCTAGGGAAGGGTTCTGTAAAAAATCATTTTTAATTTCACAAGGGCGGCACTTGGCATCCGTTAATCGAGCGTCCTGCATAGCGAGTAAGGGGTACTACTATATTCAGCGGTAAAAATACAACAGGCTTCTAAAAATAACTTCGTAACGCGTCACCTTGCGAAAGATGAAAAAAATAACTTTGAATATGAGGAGCCTACTGTAGCGTTTCGTCACTTTGCGAATGATGCAATAAGCATCTATTATTTGACAATCCAGTCAGAAATTGAGATCGAGCATCTAATAATAGACCATTAGTAACGCTAGCATATTGCATCAGTGTCTCAAGGTTTTCATGCGGTACTGGAGGTAAACCCGTGTCCTGATAATTATGATCCAAGCGCAAGCATTGTTTACATTTAAATAACTCATTTTTAGAAAAGAAGGTCACGCGTCTAAGAACATATAATTATAATTGATAACGCGTTGGTGAAATCCTAATATATTTCGCCAAACTTTCTTCTATCCCCACGGAAACGCGCGGGGACGGGTACGCTAGTTATAAATAAATAAATAAATAAATAAATAAATAAATAAATAAATAAATAAATATATATATATATATATATATATATATATATATATATATATATATATATATGTGTATATATGTATATATGTATATATGTATATATGTATATATATATATATATATATATATATATATATATATATATATATATATATATATATATATATATATATACTCACATATATGTTACATACATTCTTAATTCATCTTAGTGTGGAGCACAGGACACATCCCAATCGACTGAGAGACTGGCCTCTTTATGAAACTTGACAAAGTACGGTGACTTATGTCAGTGTGAAAAATGGAGTGGCATTGCCATCCCAAGTAAAGTCTTTACCAAAGTCATCTTAGACAGAAGGAATAAGCAATCGACCTTAATTTAAGAGATGAATAAGTAGGGTTTACTCCAAAATCCCACTTATGGTATCTTTGTAGAAAATACAATAGAATGGAAAGAGCCCCAATTACAGCTGCTTTGCTGACTCTGAATGGCTTCTGATAATCGTAACCGACTTTACTTTTTGTATTTTGTATCTATATTGTATTTAGCATAAACTTTGTATGTAAGAAGAATACCTGGCTAACGGAAGGACTATGTGAGCGATTAATCATGTTTTTCATGCTTTTTGTTCATCTCGCTGACGTTAAGGATATAAAAGGGCGAGGGTACGGTGGACCAGTGTACGTTACTGATAGAAGAATGTAAGCCGTAACAATGTTACTCTGTTCGTGGACTGTTCTAGTATTATTTCAACTATGAATTTTTGTTTGATTGTCTTAACTCCAAGATGTGTACATATTTATAATAAAGTTACAACGTTCAGGAAATAAGTGTACTGTCACGGTAATATCTAGAATCAACAATAACAGTTCTATCAACCACTTAGAATTGCTACAATAGCGGGGAGAGAAAAAAGCAAATGGAATCTGTTGAGACACAATGATGTGTACAAAAAAGATGTAAAAATAATAAAGAGCTGATTGGCTTAAGTGTTTACACGTCTGACTTGATGCATGGTAGGTTCGGATCCCGCTCTGCACTGACTAGGACTAAATTCTGGAAAACAGTTGGAAAAGTTTATTCATGAATGCCTATTGCCCCTTCTCTTCCAGGTGATTAGTGATTTGGTGACTCGCACAGCCTATGCCAGTTCTGGGAAAGTTATACACTGGACATTCGAGCAAACCACAGAATGTAGTGGATGATCTAGGAGCCATTTCTTAATATCTTAGGTCATATGTTATAAGAATCAGCAATAATCAAGAAGCCCCAGTAACAATAGAAAGGAGATGGGAAGTGGAGGAATGTGTCTACCTTGGCGTCTACAAAGCTACACAAATTAGGATTCTAAATTCAAATTGTCAAGGCGGTTTTGTTATATGGAGTGCAAGACATGCTCAGACAAGATACAAATCTTCATTTTAAATTTTATCGGACAAATTCTTAACTTGGGGTATCAGGATAAAGTGCTAAATATAGATATGTGGAAAAGGAGAAGGCAGGAGCCCATGACAGTACACACAAGAAGGAAGAAGTGGCGCTGGGTGGGACACAAACTGAGAAGAGCTCAATCTAATGTGACATGCCAGGTGCTTGAGTAGAACCCTCAGGGTAAGCACCAAGATAGACCTGAAGGTAGGATTGCACAATCAACAGACGGGGAATCGGACAAACTGGAAACACATTGGTTGTGGCCCTAAAAGAAGTAACTCAAAGCCAGGTAAGTGAATTGCATTTATGCAATGTTATGTTAATTATTAAATAACAATTTTGGTTAAAAATAATTAACTTAAACGAAAAGACAAAAAAAAGTAAACATCACATATATCAGGTCATTATAGAAAAGAAGTGTACATTTGATCATATTGAATATTGAATATAAACATTCTTACTTTTGAGACGCCTTATTCGCAGGTTTATCTGTGAAAGAGTTGTTTTTTTTTTAATATAATACATGCATTAATATAATTGGTAATTTTTTACATGAAAACTATGACGGTTTGGGTAATGCTGTGTGTCTAAATTTTAGAAAAGTAAATATTTTAATAATTGACGTTCAATTCGACGAATGCTCTTGAAATCTAGAAATCTCTATTGTAATTTTCCTTAATTCAAACATTTAAAAAAAAAAAAAACATACATTTAAGAATTGTACGTCAATTAATTCTAAGTAAAACAATATTTCCAGTCTACATTTTTTATCTCGTTTTTAAAACATTACGAATATAAAAGAATACAAAATTATGTGTGTCTAACATTAAATTTAAATGAATATGTGTATTACCTTTTATGCGACGACGTATGTGCCAAACCAAGACAGAAGACATAGCAATAAACACTGCTATAATGAAACCAACGATGAGAAAGGTTTTATCTCCACTCGATGATGGTGGTTCAAAGGAGTCATTTAAACTTACAATAGATGATGTAGAAATGGCATGTTCGATAAATGTCGTATCAGTGGTAGTGCGTCCTAGACATATCAATTAAAAATATCTAAGTTACACATTGTTTAAGTTACATAAAAAACATTCATAACTTTTATACTAGATAGATGGGTTGGCTTATATTTCCCTCGTATGAATTTTTAAAATTGCAAATTATTGAATGAAAATTGTTTAAATTATTAAACATTAATGGCTAGTTTTGTTAAATTGCACTTTTGGTTGCTAAAAGGCACATATCGTTTGGAATGCACAGGCTACAAAGACAGCGGTAACGGTAATGATAGGATAGAACACATAATAGGGATAGAGTGAAGCTTAAAAAAAAGCATTTTCTTTTGGTTAGGATCAGGTTTAGGGATTTGGAGAAGGCTATGTAGAAAGACGGGGATAGGTTTTAGTATATGTATTTAGTAGGATAATTACACAGGGTGATAATTGGGAGACAGTAATTGCTCTGGGGTATAATAACAGGGTGGGGTTGTGTGGGTCATTCTTTCACCCGGGTAAAGCATGTTACATTTAAGATTAAAAAATAAAATACTTAAAAAAAACTTTTTAAAAAACCACGTTTTTCTTGTGGACTAAAAAGTAGAAAATAAATTTTTCTTTTGTGCTTCCTCGAGCTGTGCAGGTTCTTGTGATGACTGACAAAAAACTTGGGTACGTTCACCATCAAATTTCCCGACCCATCTGCCCGACCCACGCCTGGAGAGCGATGGAGGGGGCGTGAGGAGGGTTAAATGGTCGGTTTGCTATATATATATATATATATATATATATATATATATATATATATATATATATATCAATGTATGTATGTTTGTTTTATTTGTTTGTTTGTTTGTTTATTTGTTTGTTTGTCTTTTATGCATTACTACACCTTTCATCCGATCGCCATGAAACTTTGGGAAGTTGTTGAGAATACTCCTGGGGAGGTTTCTGCAACAGGGCGCAATTTGTTTTTTTCTCTATATACGGTATATAAAAATAAAAGTTGATTTTGGTTTGAGAGCGTTCATCCGATCGCCATCAAACTTTAAAGAGTTCATTACAACACTCTGGGGAAGGGTTCTGTAAAAATCATTTTTAATTACGCAAGAGTGGGTGCGGTTTTTTTCTCTATGTACGGTATATAAAAATAAAAGACGATTGCGGTTCGACAAAGTTTACCTGAGTGCCATAAAACTTTAGTGAAGGCCATGGAAGGCCATGTTGCCAATTCAAAAGTTTAACGCATTATAAAGCTAAATACACAGTGCAAAATCATAACCAACATGATTGGTTCTAATTCATTATTATTAGTTTGATGTTAGTTTTAATAATTTATTAATTTATTATTCAAATGAGATTCGAGCTCAGAAAATAGTATTGATAGAAATCGATGTTTTTAAAAGATCAAAAACATGTACGCCGATGTGTGACTGCTTTTTAGCACAAATGATAACGTTGAACACACCTGAATCACTGAAACAGCAATAAAAAACTGAATCACTGAACCAGCTATAATACAAATGAATCACTGAACCAGCTTTTATAAATATGAATCCCTGAACCAACTTTTTAAAAATTATGCTAAATTAAAAAAAAAATTAAATATCTTTTCCTAACTGAAAAATGTCTTTACCAATTTTAAAAATGTCTTTATCTGTTTCAAAAATGACTTAAACCTATCTTAAAACTATATTTAAAAAAAATTAAATATCTTTTCCTAACTGAAAAATGTCTTTACCTATTTTAAAAATGTATTTTACCTATTTTAAAAATATCTTTACCTATTTTAAAAATGTGTTTACCTTTTTTTTTAAAAATGTCTTTACGTATTTTAAAAATGTCTTAAACTTCTCTTAAAATTATTAACGTATTTTAAAAATGTCTTTACTTATCTTAAAAATGGCTAACACGATCAATACTTTCTCTACAGACCACAAATGGCTATTAAGAATAGACTAGTGCTGATTTTAAACCTAAGCAAAACTCTAAATTTAATGAACTATGCTAAAGACCTCACGACTATGAACTTTTTTTCAAGATTTTCTCAGTTTTGACAAGTTTAAACCCTGTAGTGGCTGAGCACAGACACCTAAATTATGCTAAAGAGCTCACAACTATAAATTGTGTAAACATTTTCTTACTTTTGACGACAAGTTTAAACCCTGTGGAGGTTGAGCCAACATTTGTGGACACTGTGCAGATGTAGGTACCAGCATCTTCCACAGAAACACTGGGGAAAGTCAGGGTGTTGTCACCTATCACAGCTGTTGGTGCTAGTGGACCATCTGCTTTAGCCCAGGTCACAGTAGCTTGGGCATTGTCAGGAGCTGAGAACATGGAAAAACAGCAGCTAAACAATCATAAGTGGTATTAGTTATTTTCCTTTATATCATAAACAATCAGACATTTTTCGAAACGTTATTCATGAGAGTTTTTTTTTTCATCTTGGTCAAGTTTTTTCTATGCACATTTCTCTAAAGATATTTCATGCTCCCTAAACCCTTTGAACCAGCTGTAGGGTGCAAAATTCCACAGGCATTTTCAGGATTATTTGTTAGTTCAGAAGTTTTGGTCTCATTATCAAGTGAGAATAGCTAGAGGGATGGAACCTAGATATAAATATAGACAGGTCTGAGATTCTTGCTCTCTCTTTACTAACTGTTGCTTAGGATATAGCCTTGCTCAACAGAACAGCTATTTGATTGAATAAATAAACTACGACAAGTAAGCAAGTCGCCGGTCCCAATTGCAATATTTAACTGTGGCTGATTCGGGTAACATTATCTAATACCCCTAGACAACGACGGCTTTATTGGCTAGCGCCTGGGCCAGCGAACTATTCAGCCGGCAACAAAACATCCAAACTACAGTTCAGCCTGAAACATCCGTGGACTCATCTTATTGAACATGCGTACATTTAGCTCAAGAGCCAAGGGGCAAGGGGTTTTTAGGGTCAGGAGCTAAAGGTTCAAAGGGATAAGTTAGATTAAAGTTGTAAAACTATTAAATTTGCTTTCTGCTACTTTTTGTTGGTCATACAGCCAAAGCCTACATCACACACCATCCATTTAGTATACAACTGGATCAACTAATTATAAGCATGTGGACCCATGACTGTGACTTGGGGGGGGGGGGGGAGAAGATGAAGATGAACTAGAAACATTAAATAGCTTAATTCACTTACTCTGGTAATATAATAAAAAAAAACCTTCGCAGTAGAGCATCTTAACTAAACTCTTCAGTTAAAAGAACTTTAAAAGGCGATACAAAATTTACCCTCAAATTGGCATTCAAAATTGACCTCGTCTCCAGCAAGTACTTCTTTAAGACCAAGAGATGAGGGGTCCACTGATATAACAAACAAACAAAATTAACTATTGGTATTTTAGTTTCAAACAAAAATAAAACAAAAGTAACAATTGGTATTTTAGAAACGACATTTTAAAAAATTCAAAAAGTCGTCACACCTCTGACAACAGGTTTTTTTCAATTAAAAGCGCCGATTTCGGCAGAGTTTGGGTCTGAGCACACTACCCCTTCATATATTGATGTCACAAAAACAGATGAACTCTATTTCACCTGCCCCGTGTTCCGCCAAATTTCGATAGACAACTTTATCATTCACATCTAATAAGAAGTCAAACCTAAGCCTACATGTTTTTATCTTTTAAAAACATCGATTTATTTCTATACTTCCTGAGCTCGAAGCTCATTTTAATAATAAATAAATAAATTGTTAAAGCTAACGTCATACTAATAATATTAATGCATTAGAACCAATCGCGTGTGCTGTGATTTCCCACTGTGCAATATCTATGAGGAAACTTGTAAAAAAAACATTTATTTATAGCAAGATTTGTCTCAAACCCGCATCACCCGCATGGTAACTATTACACTATCATGTCGGGCAGTTGGGCCCATACTCTTAAGTGTAAATATATTTAGTTATATTTTACTTACAGCCTGCGTAAGAAAGTTAAGTTACGCGAATATTATATTAAATTAAATTATATTCTAATGCGGACAATTCCATTGCTGAACAAACACATAATTTTATAAAATATTTATGGCCTGAAATATTATAATATTGAAATTCATTATATGCCTATATTCTAGATCTTGAAACTATGGCTAAGGACAGATGAAAAAGAATGCTTAAATCTAGTTATTCCGTAGCTTAGATAAATTCTTTGTGTTCTCGAATTAGATGTTCTGTAAAGCTAAAAATCAAAGATTTAAATCAAATATTTAAGGACTAAAATAGTTTAATGAATAAACTCAATTATTTCATTGTTTTTCTATGCTTTTTAAAAATTTCTAATAAATAACTAATTTTGGTTTAGACTATCGGTAAATCTAGCTAGATAAATTTATTGTATACTAAAATTAGAAGAAATGCCAAGCGTATACTATTGAAAATTAAATAACCTAAAAAATATCGAATGCGTTAAACTTTTGAACGGGCAAATCGGCCTTCCATGGAAGCCGCCATACTTGTTGTGAAAATAAGTAAACAAATCAAGTAGCGTTACTAAAAATAAAGTACTTGCTCTGAACTTTTATAATTAAAGTTGTGTTTCTACCAATGAACATATCAATATATTAATTATCGCCTTTATTTATTTATTTATTTATTTTATAGCAAGATTTGTCTCAAACCCGCATCACCCGCATGGTAACTATTACACTATCATGTCGGGCAGTTGGGCCCATACTCTTAAGTGTAAATATATTTAGTTATATTTTACTTACAGCCTGCGTAAGAAAGTTAAGTTACGCGAATATTATATTAAATTAAATTATATTCTAATGCGGACAATTCCATTGCTGAACAAACACATAATTTTATAAAATATTTATGGCCTGAAATATTATAATATTGAAATTCATTATATGCCTATATTCTAGATCTTGAAACTATGGCTAAGGACAGATGAAAAAGAATGCTTAAATCTAGTTATTCCGTAGCTTAGATAAATTCTTTGTGTTCTCGAATTAGATGTTCTGTAAAGCTAAAAATCAAAGATTTAAATCAAATATTTAAGGACTAAAATAGTTTAATGAATAAACTCAATTATTTCATTGTTTTTCTATGCTTTTTAAAAATTTCTAATAAATAACTAATTTTGGTTTAGACTATCGGTAAATCTAGCTAGATAAATTTATTGTATACTAAAATTAGAAGAAATGCCAAGCGTATACTATTGAAAATTAAATAACCTAAAAAATATCGAATGCGTTAAACTTTTGAACGGGCAAATCGGCCTTCCATGGAAGCCGCCATACTTGTTGTGAAAATAAGTAAACAAATCAAGTAGCGTTACTAAAAATAAAGTACTTGCTCTGAACTTTTATAATTAAAGTTGTGTTTCTACCAATGAACATATCAATATATTAATTATCGCCTTTAAAAAAATATGTGAATAACTTTTGTGAAAAAAAAACACATTATTCTCTACATAAATACTTATTTTACAGTTCTACACATAGTGCAGATGCTCTCATGGAACGGAACAGACAATATATATATATATATATATATATATATATATATATATATATATATATATATATATAGGAAATCAAATTAGTTTCGGTTATCTGGAGACTTGGGGTTGACGTCATGCAATGACGATGTAGCAGAACTAGTTTGATGCAAGACTTGCGACCCTATAGAACTTTTGATATATAAGAGCTTAATGCTGCCTTAGAAGTAGTATGACATGTGTAAATATACAGATTCAACGTATTAGCATTTTCCGAGTGAAAGTTTTCGGTAAACGTCAGTCCGGACAGTTGTCCCATTTGGGCACATCCATAAAGGAAACAGTTTGGAACAAAGGTTAAGCATCCATATAAAATAATTTCTAGTAAAGGTTTTAAAATATATTTCAAATGGTTTCACATTTTTAACGAAAATTAGACTTTTCTCGAGTAGTACAGGAATTAATTCCAACATGTAAATACGTCTAATTACATTTCTGTTTTCACAGTACTGAAAAAATCACAGAAACAGCTGAGCTCTACTTCACATGTTCAACGAACGTTTATGCCAAGTATTTTATACTTTAGATAACGCATAACAATCTTAATATAAAACAATACCTCCTGTCGTTTAATTAGAGAAAATATTTTTTTTTTTTGGCGATGACTCACCTTTTACTAATAAAATAATTAGCACCAAATTTCTCAACGCCATGTAAAAATGATTCGCCATTTTCCCTAAAACAGAAGTGATACAATTAGTAACCTCTGATGAAAGACAATGCTTTCGCTGTCAAAATATTGTTTTATAAAATTAAGTAAATTAAGATGACCTAAACTGTTTCTTAATGAAAATTTGAGGATTATTTATAAAGAAATCAAACGTGTGTATATTTTCTAATAATGTTTAAATTGTTATTAAAAAAAACAATATTGTATTTATATTAAGTAAATTAAAAACGATGAATAAAATTTAAATAAAGAAATGTATTTTAAGTGACATTTTAAAACAGTTACATAAAAAGCCGATATTCTATTATTGTCAAAAAATTGTCCTTAATCACCAGTTAAAGATTTGCCAACAATTTGTAAAAGAAAACATTCATACTAGCGCTTGCAAAGTTGCATTATTTTCCTCCAAGACTGAAAACAAAAATATCTTGTTAATATTAAGATATAGTCCTTAAAATATTGTACACAGACGATTTGTTTAGATAACCAATACTTACTACACTAGAATTTTTTCCAGTGCTTTAGTACCATCTGATATCTAACTCGTACAAATATCACATCCGTTTTACGCACGAAGAATTTTTAATTAAAAGTTAATTGATAATGATCAGGACTTGGGTTAAATAGAATGAACTTTGATTCTGTTTTAAGCATAGCCAGATAAAAAATCCAGAATATTTATTATTTGGGTGGTTGAGGGCTAATTGTTAAAGTAACATTTTTAATATATAACATTGTATAGAGAAAATTTCCACTCAAAAAATTTAAGGCGGGGGGGGGGGGGGGCGGCGGGGGGAGAGTGGGAAGTTGGAAGGGGGAAGTTAAGCCTCTTCAATCCACCGCCGATGGTCGTCATCAACCTTTGACTCTAGTGGAACTTCATTGCCGTGGCCTTGTGCTCTGAAATAAATAGTCTACTGAATTAAATTATTAGGTTTTTTAAAATCGTCTTTGTTCTTGAAAGTGGTGGACTTCATTTTACCATACATGTAAAATTTGAAGGACTTTGACTAAAGGTCATATACCGTCTCCTGGTATAGTGTTTGAGATCAAAGTATCGTAGGCGTGCATTAAATTATTGAAGACTGCACACTTATTCACCCGGAAGTTTAGTCACAAGTTTATAATTGCCTTGCACACTTTAATAGTTTTAACCCTATTTCGTACAAATATAATCCAAACGAAAAAACAAAACAAAAGATGTGTTTTTTTCTTATAAGTAAAATGAAATATTTAAAATATGTTAACGCTGTCAAATTTAAAATTTGAATACATGCTAAGCTCATCCACTGTAATATTGAAAAATAAAGTTATTTTCTGTATTTTTTAAAAATAAAAGGAAAATTTAATTGAGAAACAATTTTTAACACATCATGGTACAAAATTGTTTATATAAGTTGTTATTCTGATGTTGGATACATGTTGTTTTTTTTTAATTGGTAAAGCATTTTACAAAAACTTTTATTAACTTGCTTTCTGGCAGTGTTTCTTCCAGACTTTTTTCTCCGGGGGCGGGGGGGGGGGGCACTTGAAATTTTCGGGGGGACGATAGACTTTTTTCGGGGGGGGGGGGGCGGACTGTTAAAAGTATATAATTTCTATATAATTTTCATTTCGTTCGTGGGAGGCTGGAAGAAACTCTGCTTTCTGGTCATGACTGTCTTGCGACAACTTCTAACCGACCAATTTCTCTGAAACCTGGCTAGTGAGTCACGATCCGAAAACCATGCATTCTGATATCAAATTTGACTTAATTGGATGCTTAATTATTTTTTAAATTTAGATTTTCTATTTAAAAAGTAATATTTACCACATATGCACATGTTACGAGTTCATTTAGTGCGTAATCGTTTTAAGTCATGTAAATCTATCATATTCAAAACTTTAAAGTACAGCTCATACTTAAAAATAGTTAAAAACTTAATTATGTGCCTACCAATTTATAAACGTTTCCAATAGCATATATAGCTATTCACGCTTTCCTTTTTAGGCATTTAAACAGTTGTGCATTATTGTATTTATAAGTGGCGTAAGTAAAAGCTTGTTAATATAAATGTGTTTACATATTTCGTTATTGCATGTCCTAGTACTGACCACACTACCCCTTCATATATCGAGGTCACAGAACCGGTGAACTCTACTTCTCTAGCAGTGTTTCTTCCAGACATTTTCTCCGGGAGGAAGGGGGGCGGAGGCACTTGAAATTTCCGAGGGTGCGGACTACAATTTTCGGGGGGTTAGAGCGGACACTGTTGAATGTATATATTTTCTATATACACTCCATTTTGTTGGGTTTTCTCCCCCCCCCCCCCCCCACTCAAAGAGATGCCTGGAACAAACTCTGTTCTCCAGCCACATGGACAGTCAGATTCGAAAAAAGGAACTTGATCACATTAGCTCTTTGTTGCCCAGAGTATTGTACATAATATGATTTGTTTTGTTGTAAATTATATGTTCATTCTCACCATCATTACCTATTTCCTTTAGTCCATGCTAATATTAATCTATAGCTACTCATCACATTTGAAACAAAGCGTAGTTCTTGAGGGACTACGAATGTAAATGTAAAACTTTTACAAAATTTACAAAAAGTGCACCAAAGAACTGTCCTATTTGTGTTAAATAGAGATTGCATTGTTGCCCCAGACTTTTTTCTCCGGGTGGGGGGGGGTGCACTTGAAATTGTTCGGGGTCCGGACTAAAATTTCCGAAGGGGGGGGGGGGGCGGAACGGACACTGTTAAAAGTATATATTTTCTATCTAAATTCCATTTCGTTCGGGGGGGGGGGGGGGGGGCGGTAGACTTTTTCCGGGGGTGGGGTGTTCGGCCCCACCCCTCCCGAATAGATTCCTGAAAGAAACCTTTCTGTATTTGGGTAAAGAAACTCTTCTGGGAGAGACAACTCAAAAATCAAATAACTGTTGTCTTGTAGTTTGTTTTTGGTTAAGCAAAGGCGATGGAAGTAAATCTAAACAGAAAAGCAGGCTGAAATCGGAGTCAACAGCCTATATGACGCATAACCAGTTGACACGCAATACTTTATTGTGTTGGAGGAAATTTATTTTCACCACTAGTAGTAAGAACGAAGAAGAAAAGACGCTAGATGACGCAATTATGTCAACTACGGTTTACAAAACGTTCATTATATGAAAAAAAGAACAATTGAGTATACATTTTAATGGGTGACCCGTCAAAAGAGCGCACGACAAAAGAGCGCCGACATAAGAGCGCAGACAAAAGAGCGCCGAGATAAGAGCGCCGACATAAGAGCGCACTAATTTGCCGACAAAAGAGCGCCGACATAAGAGCGCAAACTAAAGATCGAAATACCAAATTTAGTAAATAGGAACAAGAAAATTAACACAGATCAGAAGGCATTGTTATATGTTAACTCTTTATTGTTTTATTAAGAAACTTAACGATTAGTTTATTAAAAAACTAATCGTTAAATTTCTTTCACTAAAAAACTGGTATTGACGATTGATAAATATCCATTGTTCCAAACATCATCATTCTGTAAACGTCAGTCGGTCCGGAATCCCACAAGAGGAATTGTGCTCTCTTGTTGTCGTTTGAAGAGGTTCTGGAATTGTTATCTCTGCAACGTTCTGCGGATTTGGGTATGGCAGCTGCTTGCGTTTTCTTTTCCTTTTTATTGCATGTTGTGAAGCGACGTATGCCGGCAAATGAGGTGCTACTTCCATCAAATGTCCTGCTCTAGCTTGTTGTATAGTCTGCCTTGGTTTTTCCACCCCTTCCACTGCCCGTTTTCGTATAGCTGAAACAACTTTCGCTGCTTCGTTTTTAGCCGGATTAGGAGCTTGATTGTGTTCCAAAGATGCCAGAACAGCATCGTTCAGCATTTTCATCCGTCCTCGGCAGCCATCTTTCTTGCAGCATCTCCATGTCGAACTTCCATTAGCATTTGCTGTGTCCTTTCGATATCTGAAGCCTTAGACCAATATAATAACCTCCCCTTTCTGTGATTCGATCTTCTCCATGTTACTTGGGTTAGATATATTTTCAAACTGCATTCATAAGATATTAACCATAATATATAAATAAACACATCGTTTTATCGTACCGCCGATTGTTTAATTAAAACAAGTGTTAACCATGTCATATTCGGTTAGCGTAAAACTTGTGTTTTTTTATTGACTGCGCTCTTATGTCGGCGCTCTTATGTCGGCGCTCTTTTGTCTGCGCTCTTATGTCGGCGCACTTTTGCCGTGCGCTCTTTGGCGGGGTGCCATTTTAATCTTATGTTATTATTATTGTTGTTTTGTAAAAATGGTTGTGTTATACAAGTGTATGCATATTTAAGTGGGAATTCGGATTTATAGTTAAATAATTGATGATCCACTAGCTGATATTGAAGGATATTTTTATCTCTAACAATAACGTCAATACACAAAACGAAGCTGCTGTGATTTTTAATGTAAGGGGTCAAAAGTCGCAAAACACTAAAAAAAATAATATTGTCTACGTTTAGACAGAGATTGCAATGTGAAAGGGAAGTAAATCGTGTTGTTGCTTGGCGAAGTTTAAAGAGATTCTTGAGTCTCGTAAGAGGTTTAAGATGTGTATTTTAAAACAAAATGTTACGATCTTCATTGCAACTTAAAAAACTGTTGTATTTTATATCTAGTTAATAACATTACAGAAAATGCTGGAGTCATATTTGATTGCTTTCTAAATTTTCAATGTGCATACTCTCAACATTTTCTTTCTTCATGAATTAAAATGTTAATAAGTTGTAGATACTGTGGCGCATTTATGATTTACGCAAATCGCCTTCCAACATCTGAGGTTAGCAATTAAAATGTAATTACCAAGAAAAAGAAAAAGAAAAAAGGCGTAACGTTGCACATATTTAATAAACATAAAGCAAACACCACCAAAAAAATGACACCAAGCTTAGAACTCTTGATGCCAGTAGATGACGGTTCAAACCCAGCATGTTCGCCTGGTATTTAGCCTACAGTCCCACAATGACACATACCACCAACTAGTGCCTACCAGCATCTCGTGCCTGGGCTTGTTCTTTTTAAGCTTTAATAACCCATCTTGTCAACTTTAAGTAATTTCATCAAGTTTTTAGTATCCATTCTTTTTTCTTGGGGATTCAAAGAGTTTGCGTCTTACGGTGGGGTTTTCATCATACAAAGTGTGCCGCCATTTTCTGTGCTGGATGTCGTCTTAAACAGATTCGATGCCATCGTTTGATGTTGTCAATTGTGTTTGACCAACGGATAAGATTTATCCTAAGACCTTTGTGTCAAAAGTATACTAGTATTGTTTATATATGTACCACTTTAAAGTATAACTCAAAGTTTTGTCTCAAAATAGTATTTACTTACTTACTTAATCCTCATCACTCCCTGTGGAGTTTAGGGCAGCAACAAATCTCCGCCATTGCACTCTGTCTTGGGCGAGCCACTTCAACTCTAGCCAGATCTTGCCAGTAGCCTACACTTCTTCTTCCATCTCTCTCTTCCATGTTTCAAGTGGCCTTCTTCTCTTTCGTTTTCCAAAAAAAAATGTACTAGTATTGTTTATTTATTTGCTACTGTAAAGTATACCTCAGAGCCTTGAGTGAGAACTTTACAAGCATTGTTTATTTATTTGCTTCCACAGTATTCCAGGTCTATGGCCCATAAAATAAACCGGTTACACCTGCATAGATGCGACGGCATGGTGGATAGTAGAGCATTCGGCTGCTAACCCGAAAGTTTTGAGTTCAAATCCATGTTTCATGTCTATAGAACTCTTCGTCCACCAAGCTATGATGGGTACCTGACTCACGTAAGGCAAAGTAAGGCGGCTGGGCATAGTGCTACCCACATTTTCCTTTGGAGTTCCATGTGAGCTTTCCACCCTATAGACCGTCAGGTTCGAAAGATTACTTTACCTACTTACTTTACCTACATACAGCACATCAGTTTTTTTAAAAATCTAAATGGATATGATCTATTAGGTCAGTCATGGAAACAAGTTTTACTCTACATATCTAAACTCACTGAAAAAAAAAAAGAAAATACTACAGATAGGAGTAAAACAACCTCCAAAAGATGAATGACTACACTTCAGCAATATAAAATCTACAGTTTTTTTTTCTATATTCAGAATTATAGAATTTGAAACAGGTAAAACTCTGTTAATATTATTTTTGCTATTACCAGTAAAGAGGTGTATGAGCAATACAGTGATCTAACACATACCGTACTATTATGTTAAATAAAACAAATATAAAAAAAACTTTTATAGCAGCACGCTTTTAAATTGCACTGAAAATAAGAAAATAAAACTAATTTGCTTTTTTTATAACAGCTTTGGTCACTCATGAGATCTTTAACATATTTTGTTGCACTCTAGATAGTTTGAAATACACATTTGAAAAAGGTGTGATAATTATAACATTTTTTTTTTAAACAAATGATTGAGTTTCCGATTTTAAAAGCATTAAGTATGTTAAGTTCTTGCTTGCAAATCAAAATAAAGTTAAAACATGTGCATCAATACAAAGCTCTGTATCTTCTTCTGTCTCATTTATAATGTTTGACGCGATTTTCCCCAACACAATTAAGTATTACGTGTCAATATGTTATGCACCTTGATTTCAGCCTGTTTTTCGTTATGGATTTGCTTTCCATACCCTGTGTCCATAGAAAAAACTAGAAGGTTGCAGTTGTTTGATTTTGGAGTTTTATCTCCTTGATGGGTTGCTGCCCAAACGATCGAGCCTCATCTACGACGGGTTCGAACTCTGGACTTTTCGGTTTTGTAGACTTAGTATCTGGAAATCCACACTTTTATTTTCACAACACTTCGTCGTTATTTAGCAATATCTAAGTCAATGGCCTCAATGGCGCATAACCAGTTGACACGTATCCTTAATTGTGAAGGAGGCGTGGTCGGCAAAAGCTCATGGCTGATAAATTTGAAAAAGTCTCGAGTTCAAACCCTCTGACAGATAAGGCTCGATCCCTTCAAACACTTAAAATTAAGAACGAAGAAGAAGAAGAAGCAATATCTAAATTAGTAAAATAATTCATGCAATTTGACATAATTTTTGCTTGTGGATAATCTGTGTATAATCTACGTTAAAATAATGTTTACATTAGTTACAGTATAGCAAGATCTCAGATTTGTGTTAGTTAAAACCAGCAATTTGGAGCAAGAGCACACGAAAAATATGTTTATTTTTATATACTTAAACTTTTTGTATTAGATCTATGTAAAAGTAAACCATCTTAAACGATTGAAAGTAGGCTACAAGTAAGAAAGAAATATTACTATTGTAAATCTGTTCAGTCCTCACAAGCCGATGATGAAAGGTGTAATACTAAAGTGAACATGCAATGCAAACTGACGCTGTAAATTACATGTCTTAGGCGAAAAAAAAACATAATATGTACAACGTTTGCCATGGTCAAACATTTGTAGTATCAATGTTATAATGAAAGATTTAAAAAATATAATAATCTTTTTAAAATGTCCTTAAAATTTCAAACCAAATAAAAATAAAAAATATTTGATACAATAATGTGTATGATATATTGAAACACAGTATATTATTCTACTTGTCTTTCTGTGTACGTTTCGCATACTCTACCACTGGATTACTTAGTCCCACATAGTTTAATGAAAATTTTATTAAAACTTATATATTTAAAAAAACGAATTCGACATATATACATAATGCAACTTCAATTTTGTAAGCAACTGAACAACGCTTTTCTTGTGCATCCTTTTAAGATAGCTAACAGATTAAATTAAAGAAAGATAGTCATGGTCTATAGGAGTGACATAGCACTCATCAATTTCACCATCATTATCGTGCGGCAAGTTTTCACAAGTGTGAGGCAAGTTTTGGTCAATAAAATCTTTCTCCACATGTTGGTCAACGAAATCTTTCTCCACATGTTGGCCAATGAAATCTTTCTCTTCCTTTAATCCACAAGACACGCTGCGATTGTCTAAGTTAGCTGAACAGGTGTCTGTATTATCCCCGGATCTTTCACATGATTTCTTCTTTGCGCTATCACCAATAACACAATCATACATGATACTACCATCCACTGGTATGAGATAACCCCCTCTTACACCAACTGAAATGTCAGTGTCATCACCATGTCGTTGTGGAAGCTGATTATCGACATATTCTATTCCTAATTTTGATGGCTCACACGAAAATGCGGGTGTATCTACATATATTACAGGCAGTGACGGTGTTATGTAACCATCATTATTTACAGTACTCACACAATCTAAAGTTGGGCTCGCATTTTCGAACGGGTTATAAATATGCTCGTCCGTAGAAGCTTCACCAGTGATTGGCAAGCAATAATTGTTTACAGATTTGACGGTTGTTTCCTCTGGAATTTCCTTGTTGACGATATCTACATTGTCTAAAGAAGTTTTGTCCGTGTTGATGTGTGTACCGTCTGTTGATGTATTAACACAGCCGTCGTGTACTGTGTTTTCGACTGAGAGTACAGTTGCAGGTAATGTTGTTAGCGTGTTCCCGTCAATTTTGACATTCATTTCTTGGCTAACACAATCTTCTTGGCCTTTATCAAAACGGATGAAAACGTCTTGAGCATTATCTTGACTTCTTTCAGTATGAACAAGACCCAGTTCAAAAAGCTGCCTTTGCACAGGACGCGGGGGCAAACTTGGTAGATTTACTGTGTAAACTTTTTGAAGGCTAGGCTGATTTGTCATATCATCGTTCTTGTGTCCTGTATTGGCTTTCCCCTCATTAGGATTTTCATCAACAGTGGAATAGATTTCTTCGCCTATTCAGAAAAATAACTTTTTAAATACATCACTTTGAATGTTGCTTTTTTCATGTACTTTTGGAAAAAGAATAAAATATGTATTAAATAATATTTAAACTATAAACATCAAACATTTACCTCATTGCTTTAAACATACAGTGATACATTGAGATACGACTTTAATTCATTCTTTAACATTGAACGAATGTCGAACTTTTCGCACATCAAAATAATTTTCTCCATTGGAGTTATATGAAACGTCATTAGTCCGTTCCAGCCCCCCCCCCCCCCCTTTAATACCTTATTGCCACTCCATCTGTTTTGAGCGCGATTTTATTTTTAATAAACCGTGAGTGATCTCTCCTAAACTTTCTCGAATATTCTTATATAACACTACGAGGGATGGCAACTGGGGATATAGACAATATTTTTAATCCATTTTAATTACTTAAACTTTTTAAAATAGAGTTAAATCTCGTAGAAAAAAGAATTACACACCAACTGAACGCCAAATAAAATGTGCATAATAGAATTGGATCTTTTACTAACATGCGAAAAAGTACCACTTCCGGTTATCGAAAATCGCTCAAAAGTTGATGCGGATCTACAAAGCTGATATAATAGTTATATCTAAAATTTCATTAACCAAGCTTTAACGGTACTCAAGTTATCGTGTTTACAGACACACACACACACATACACACACACAGACATACGAACAAGATTGCAAAACTATATTTTTTTTTCGACACAGGGTGGTGTAAAAAGTCGAGATTTGCAAAAATCTCGATTATTTTTTGCACGATTACAATATTATTTCTATACTTTGTATACGAGAAAGTTTTTTAAAAATCGCTCTATCGAGTTCTCTTATCTCGAAAATCTCTTACGTATCACTTTATATTTAACAACGAATATATATATATTATATATATATATATATATATATATATATACATTGTGTTACGAACAATGGTCCTAATTAAAGTTTCTCACTTGTAATTTCATTAGTGCCTGGTGTCCCGTCCAGCAAGCAGACTCTAAAGATTAAATTTGTTAGGCTTATTTAGTCTAATTTATTTAAATCAAGTCATTACACTTGCATTTTTTACAATAAATGATAGTTGTCTTTTATTTGTCAACCATATTAAAAAGACATATAACTCAAACAACTAATCGGCTTAGTATAGAATACAGTGCATGTTGCTAAATAATGATAGATATTATATGGTGAATATGCTTTGAATATATAGATACTTACTCTTGAAACACTGTTTTCTCATAATTATCTGTGAAAAAGTTGTTATAGTAAGTAATACAAGCAGCAAAATAATACGAACATCTTTTCAATTTCAGTTGAGAAAATTATGGTAATGCTTTTATACATAAAATATAATATTGCATGCATAACTTTTATACAAGAAAAATAACACAATGAAATTGATAAAAGCTTAGTTTCTGGTCTCATATTTATGCTTCACAGAAATACAAAAAAAAATATAGAATTTATGTTTCTCAACAATTATATTCAATACCTTCACTACCTGTTAACCGACGATGAATGTACCATACTAAAACAGAACACCCAGCAATAAAAATTACTGCACTGAAACCAACTATGACAAAGTTTCTAACACTAATGTAGGATGATGTTGAGTAGGAACCATTTACCCTGGTAGCTGTTGATGAAAGATCGGAATGTCGGATAAATATACAGTTATAATTTTGGTTAGCTAGGCATATGAATTACAATCACACAGTTTCACATTATTGAAAATTAATTTTAAAAACAATTATTATTGTCGCAATCAGGTAACTGGGATTACAAGTGCCACATTAAATCGTTGACAAACAAATTAAGAAAGAATAATTGTTTTAATTATTAGAAGTTAATTGCTTATACTGTAATACTGTACGCTTCCCTTGAAGATAAAAAAAACAGGTATTACTTTCTGTACAAAAATTCCCTGCTTCGCCTTGAAGACATTCTAAGCAATGTCCATTTGTTGAGTTGCATTGGTTGTCGGTACAATTACTGCTACATTCTAGACTGCAGTTTTCACCATAATACCCCATGACACAGGCTGTATAGAGTGAAAAACTATTTCAAATACTAGTTTTAATATGTTGTATATTGAAGGTAATTGAATTAATTAGATAAAAATATTTTTAAAAATACGAAACTAAGATGTTGTTACTATCGTAAAACAAAATTGTTAATTGTTACCATAGAATTAAAAAGATAAAGAATACAATTGACCTAGTTCACAAAAGTCGCCTCTTTTACCGGGCCCACATCTAAAGCAATGTCCATTGGTGGGGTTACACTCTTGTTGGAAGCAATCGCTGCTACACTTTTGCAAACAGTTTGCACCGTAATGTGTTAGATCACAAGCTTAAATTATTTTTATAGAGATGAATTTTAGAGAAAAAACTGCAATTTGACTACACACGTGTAATCTCTTTACACGTTAATTCAAATACAAGATTATGATAACGGAAAATCAAAAGAGATAAGTTTTCTAACAGAATTATAAAATAATAACTACATCTAAAAACTCTAAATGCATTGTATTTCAATGTGTAAAAATAGTTAAGAAGTAGTAATATAAATACTTTAAACAACAAGCGCATGGTTTTACAGAAACATGTGTGTGTAAATTACCGATGTTGCAAAAATCTCCCTTCAAACCAGCAACACATCCGTTATAACAAGTTCCTTTTAAAGGATGACAATGACCGTCTTTAGCACAACCACGGCTGCAGTTTGACTGGCACCCGTTCCCGAATGTTCTAGGACTACAGTCTGGGAACAACACATTAATTTAAAGTATTTCCAAGTACAATGCTTAGCAGAAATATAGGCATCGATGACGTAATATTGGGACGAGTGGTCGAACGGTAGAGCGTACGACTGCCAACACGAAAGTTTCGAGCTCGAATCCGAATTTACGTCCGTATTAGGTCAATAAATTCATCAAGCTCTTATAGGTACCTGTATCACGTTAGGGAAAGTAACGTCTGCTGGGAAAAGTACTGACCTTACTATCCCTTCATATGCCGAGGTCACAAGAACTCTACTTCCCCTGCCCCATGGACCTTCATTGTCGAAAGGGTTGTGATAAAAAGAACATTGTATTTCTATATTTATTTCACTAATGTTCTTTAATATTTTATTAATAATGTAGATTTGAAACTACCGAAAGTTATGAACGAAAACTATGACGGTAATTTTTAAAAGTTAAAATTTAAAAAAAATTACTTTTTTTACAGAAATGTCCAGTTTTGCCTGGACGACATTCTAAACATTGTCCATTTGTCGGGTTGCACTTGTTATTGGCACAGTCGTCGGAGCATTTGTTGCTGCATTTATCGCCATAATACCCGTCTTCACAGGCTGTATAGAGTGAAATAATATTTTAAAACGAGCCGACCCGCGGCATATCATACGCCGCTATTTAGTTGTTTTATTTTCTACTTTTCAGTCATTCATAATTTGTGAATTCGACAGTACCAGTGCTGCCACTGAAAATATTTGCTTTAAAACACTATCAGTAGGTCGTTAAGGACGATACTACCCCCAACCTCCTTTCCCCCAACCCCTACCCTAAACCTCCCCCCCCCCGTGAAAGCAGCCTCCTCTTAGTTACCTCCCCTAAGTTTAAAATAGTTTCAAACTAAATTATCTGCCCCTAATAGCCGTCACTAAACCCGGCTCTACGAATGTAAACATTTAGCGTGAAACACAGCTCACCAGACCGTTTAGGGGTGGGGTGGTAGGGAGCGCTTACAGCTTGTTTTCTAGCGTCTCCAAGAAGAGAATTATATATATATATATATATATATATATATATATATATATATATATATATATATATATATATATATATATATATATATATATATATATATATATACTATTTTTGATTTAATATAGAGTAATCGTGACTGAAGTGTTTAGAAACAAAATGCTTTAAAAATATAAAACCAACACGAAGTATCAACATGCGTTGGAATTCGTTATAATTACATTCCTTTGATACCAACAGTGACCGCGTTTTTAGTTGATTTTTGGATCATATAATAAATTATGTTCGCGGTATCAGAAAGTAAAAAAGACAATACAACACTAAATGCTAAATGGCAAAATTCAGTACCTGAAAGACTTTGAAACCACTGGACAAAGTGGTGAATGATTTTAAGTAGCTTACTGATACCAGTGTTAAAGCTCATTTATTCACCAATACAGAACGTTAACTTTACCAAATAAAAGAAATAAAAGTGTTACTTTCTGTGCAGAAATGTCCTTTTTTTCCTGAATGACATTTTAGACAGTGTCCATCTACATAGTTGCATTTGTTGTTGGCACATTCACTGCTACAGTGTTGTCTGCAATTATCACCATAATACCCTGTTCCACAAGCTTTATAAAAAAATATAATCAAAGTATATTTTATTTTTCGTCAATACATAAGACACGTTACGGTTAAATTTGCTTTATTTATTACTAGAGTTAGCTTAATTTTATTTTTTCTCTGTGTTACTTTTTTAGTGATACTATTTAGTTTCGGAAGTCACAATTTAAAAAAAACAAACAAAAAAACTACGTTATGTGTAAGCATTTATCATTAGTTACAGATAAAAATAAACGATTAACAACAGTAACCTAACTGACAGAAGTCGCCCCTTCTACCCGTATAACACCTAAAGCAACGGCCATTGACGGAGTCACACTCTTGATTGTAGCAGTCGTCACTACACTTTAAAGAACAGCCCACTCCAAAATATTTCGAATTACAACCTAAAAAAATAAACACTATAGTAATGCTACATGTAACTATAAGAATAAACAAAACAAAAATTTACTGATTTTAATGTGAAGAAATTATTTCAATAACAATTAATAACGCCATCATTGCAACTTTATAACAATTGTATAAGTGATAAGTTAATTCAATTTCAATTGTTTTGAATTTAGTTAAATTTTATTTAACGAATCAGCAGTATAATGACATATTATATTGCATATAAAAGAAATGTAACTAGAAACAAAGCGGCAAGATTATTACCAATGTAAGACAATTCGCGAGCAGTAAATAATGTTGAGCATGCAGCTACACAACTGAAATGACGCATTCTATTTTCTGTTGTCCCACTCTCTATGTCTCTGCAAAAATTAAGTCTTTCCGTCCTCGTTACAACATCCCATGGAAAACATTCATCACATGCTCCTGTTTCAAAGTCACAAAATTGTATCCCGGTGCAACAAATGCCAGACTTTGGGCAAACGATAGGTTTTTTTTCAGTGCATTTTTCCTGTACAACTCCAGATGTAGTATTAGCTTCTGTGAAATATAAAATAAAGTATTAATCGCACACAACCTTGGTTAAGTAACTCATCCAATTTATATCAACAACACTTTCTTTACATTACCGTACGGTTTATAAATTTTATAAACATTCTATTTATATGTCTGTATACAAACGTATATACATAAACATAAAACTTACGCATACTCCTAAGCGTATACACATATGTTAATAAATCAATAATATAAGCCGCTAGGTAGTGTGTCATTCATTTGTTCCGTCATCAGTATAGCATCAGTCTTTGTTTTTAAAACTGGAGAACGTGGTCTTTTTTCACTTTCTCGTATGCGAAGTATAGAGAAAGTATTGTAATCGTGCACAAACAAAATCGATAATTTTACAAAACTTGAAGTTTTGCGTCTCCCTGAGTCGGAAAAAACATAGTTTTGCAATCTTGTCCTTGTGTCTGTGTGTGTGTGGTTATGGGTGTGTATGTGTGTATGTGAACACGATAACTTGAGTACCGTTACAGCTAGATTGATGCAATTTCAAATATAAGTATTATATCAAATTTGTAGTTTTGTGTCAACTTTTCAGCGATTTCCGGTAACCGGAAGTTGAACTTATTCTACTTTCAAATTTTCAAAAGCCTATAATTTGAGTACATTTTTTGATAGATTAATGAAATTTCACATGTAAGTAAAAAATATCAGTCTCCGCCTTCGTCTAAATTGTGAGTTGTTTCCGTTGACCGGAAGTAATAATTTAAGCTAGTTCCATTTTCTCAAAAAAGGCATATGAATTTATAAAGTACTACTGTTCCGAACTATTATACAGACATTGTTTGTCGTTCACTTGGTGAGCATTTATTTTTTTTCTACAATATTCTATTCTATTTTAAAAGTTTAAGTAATTAAAAATAGATTAGAAATCATGTTTATAGCACGTGTTGCCATCCCCCGAAGTGTTATATAAGAATACGCGAGAAAGTTTAGGGGAGATAACTCCCATTTTATTTTTTTCTTATAAAAATCTCACAATTTAACTGTCAACTTTTAGCTATGAAGTATCACTTAATAATACAATACTAATTTTTAAAAAGCGCTTTCTATATAGAAAAAATAAATGCCACGCCCTTGCATGCACCGCATTGTCTTCATACTAGAATAGGTCCGAAGTCTATAATGTACCGTCTTTATATTTTTCTTTTGTCGTCAAAATTACCAACTGCTCGCATATTTTGCAAAAGAACATAAAGAAATATGGCATACGTCCACATTGCAAAAAAAAAAAACTGTTCAATTGCTCAATTTAAAATAATATACACTCTAAGACTGTTGGAACCACTCTCGAAAACTTACATAATTATATAAACTCAAATTGAATCATCGATCTTACCTACGTACTCGTGTATTTCTTTCATAGTGAACATGGTAGTGCAAGCAGCACCGCAGCTAGAGTGAACCATTGTACGGGTGGTTTGTTTCTTCTCAATGTCGCTGCAAAACTTGAGTCGGTCTTGTCTTTTTTTTAAATCCGCCGGAAAACAATCTTCGCATGATCCACTTTCTTGATAGCAAAACTGGTATGCTGCGCAGCAAAGCAGGTACTTTGGGCAGACGACAGGTTTTTGTTCATTGCATTGTTGTTGCATAACTGGGGAGGTACGGACAGTTGTAAATAAATGTACAAATATATAACAATATAAATGTTTACATTTTATAACACAAAATAATGCTAATAATAATAATAATAATAATAATAATAGCAATATTAATGATGTTTAAAATATATTTTCGGTTGTTATATATGCTTGCTGTCTTTCAAAAGCTGAACCTATTGATTGGTTTAAAACCTAAGACGTGTTAGTATTACTGCTCAAGGCTACCTGGTCTAACAATAGATAGTTCAGGTTTTAATAGACATTTGAATTATGACTAGACATTTGATATATTAAGCTCGATGAGCCATTTATAAACAAAAGTCTAATTATGATACATTGTTAGTTAATACATTAAAACCTAAGTAAATTGAATAAGTTCGGTTGAATATAACTTAAACCGAACTTAAGTACTCGTACTATTTGTTCGAATTCATTTTAATAGAAGTTTTGACATACACAATTATTTTATGGTAAAAACAAACTGATGTGTAACTACAAAGGCTTTATTCTACTAGTATAAAGAAAAATATGTAAAGTATTTCTTAGTGTGTGTTTTTAAAGCATAAATGTATTACATGTATCTTAATACTCATTTGACTACATACTAAAATTCATAATCTATTAATTTTATTTTCTCCAGATTTTATTCTTCAATTTCTTGTATTTTAAAGTAGCCACTTCAGCTGCTATGTTTATCTTCGGTAAGTGGTTTTAAGTAGTTGGGATTTCCCGAAACTTAAATCTAACATATAAAGTTCAAATATGTATGTTTGTTAAGTGTTTGTAACCATGGATTACAAAGTCATGTAAGAAAAAAAAACTTCCATGACGTCAGAGTGTTCAATGTCTAAGTGCTTATCGTCTAAATTCATGTTTTAAAAAATTAATATTAAGAATTAATATATCAAGGTGTTGTAAAACCCTCGGTTCGAACCCTCGGGCAGATGAGGCTCGTTAGCTGGGGACAGCCACTCTTCTAGGAGAAACAACTCCAAAATCAAACAACTGCTGCCTTGTAGTTTGTTCTTGGTTGGACAAAGCTATGGAAGCAAATCCAAAAAGAAAAGCAGGCTGAAATCGGAGTCAACGGCTTCAATGGCGCATAACCAGTGGACACGTATCTTTAATTGTGATGGAGGCGTGGTCGAGTCGGCAAAAGCTCATAAATCCGAAAAAAGTCTCGAGTTCAACCCCTCTGGCAGATACGCTGATTACAAAACACACACGTCATGGCCCTTTACAGATTTTTCACAGAGGCCAGTGCAGGGCCTGGCCGGGACGGCCAGTCTTTATCTATAAAAGCAAAGAGGGGGAGGGGTTTTGAAGCGGTATCGGTAATAGGGTTTAAACAAAAATAGGGATTTATTGAAAATTAGTGACAGCGATATGGTTTTGGTCAGCATCAAGGTAAGGGATTTAGAGATGGATATGGGGAAAGAAAGGGATGTGTATTGTGTTGTGGGGTAATTACACAAGGTGGTAATTAAGATGAAGTTATTGATATTATTCCGATACTTGATTTTTGTATATTTTCATTGTATCATACGGAGGAATTGTTGTTTGTCAGGAGAAGGAAAGTAAGTAACAAGCGATTTTCTGTTTAACTCTGATGCTTATTATATTTGTGTGGCAAACGTGGTATACAAGAAAGGCAGGTGATATGTAGGTTACTTTTTAGAATCACGTGCTATTGCTGTTTTGAGCGTAGCATTATGTAATGCTCTTTACTTTTTATTAAAGCATTTTGTATACAAACATACATATCTACGGTAACATTTTCATTTGGACATGGCCATAAAAAGGCATGAACGATGGGCGGGCATTCAGTGTTTCTTTCAGACTTTTCTCCCCGTGGGGGGGGGGGCGGACACAGGTAAAAGTATATATTTTTTATATAAATTCTTGTTGGGGGTTGTGTGGGTGGGGTGGGGGGAGAAACTCTGCGGGCATTTCCATGACTCACCCGATTTGATTCATTTTCCCCACCCTTGAGTACTATAAGAAAAGGACGACGGTTACACACTTTCTTGAAAGATTTGTAATTGCTTATGATAGTTTGGAGTAGATGTTCGATTGAGTGCTAAAGTAGGCCAAACAAGTAATTAGTAACGTTTTAAAATAAGTTAAGTATGTAGTTTTTGTCCAATTTCAATTCGGTATAGGTTATTTGTTTAAGGGTTAGGGGTTATTTGAACTCGTGTTCTAGTTAAGTGACCGTCGACGATCGACATATCTGTCTTGGAAAAGATTAGGTCAATTTTGTAACGACGAATGACGAGTGGAAATGAACTGGGGAATAAGACCATGCAGAGATTGATATTTCCAAAGTGTAAATTATTTTAGGACATCAAAGCCCGTAAATGGGGATAAATTGGCAAGTGTCTGTCAGACACACGTCCGGCACCTGTATGAAATAAAGGTTTTTAAAACTATATATGAAATTCTTAAGTGCCTTAAAAATCCAATAATTATCAGAATTTCTCCAGTGGTACGGAAATTAATTTTGCAAAGAAAATCCGTCAGATTATAATATTGGCTAAAAATACCTTCATGTTACAAAGGAAATTAAAAGCTGTACTTTACTTGCCTAAAAAGCTTTGAACGCTAATATTTTTAATATATATATATATATATATATATATATATATATATATATATATATATATATATATATATATATATATATACATTGTGATACTTAGCCAGTGCGAATTAGAGAGAAATCATGTCATATACACTCACCTCCTGTGAATGACATAAGCAGAATTAGATTTCGAAGAGCCATCTGAAAATGATTCGTTTATGTCCTTATAACAGTTTGTATAATTAACGCTATATAGTTATATAGCCCTAATGTGTGAATTAGGTGCCGACCAAGCTGTCTCTATAGAGAATATTAGTAATTAAGTAACGTTATAATACACGTATTATGAATGGACAATATTTTGAACATTATCTATATATTCTAATAATATTTAAAAATATTTAAAATAAACAAACACCTAAAACTAAGAAAATATATAAAATCAACAGAATTTAAAATACTTAAAATTATCCATTTTGTTGAATGCTGTATCTTCAAGTATGTGACATTTTTAAAAAATTTACTTTACTTTTAATTAAAATTAGATGTTTTTTTAAAAAAAATTAGTTTCTTGGTATGTAAGTCTATTAATGAGACGCAATACTTGCTTAGGTTTTTTTAAAGAATCACCCATAAAGAATAAAAACTTTAGGAACAGGTTTTTACTATATTCACAAATTTCAAAACAATCACTTGGGCCTTAAATGATCGAAATTAAACGTCGTTCTTATGGTACAGAACGTAAAGCTATCAATAAAACTCAATAAGAAAGGGGATATATTTTCCATGAGTTAGCGGCCAGGCTTTTATTTTTAGTCATCCCAGCATATAGCATTAGTAAGGCTACACCAAATAAAGAGGATTTTTTAAATTTTTAGTGCATTTTTTAGATTGCGATATTTTATGATTTAATTTTGAAAATCAATACTTTTTATGTGAGATTTTATTTTACTTTTTCGTCATTCGTTAAAAATTAAGCTGGGCTATGACTAAACATAAAAGCTACGTTAAAAATTCCTCCAACAACTTGTGATATCTAAAAATTGAGTTACATGCTCCTATTTCGTTCATAGTCGACGAAATCAGCCAACCGTGAACTAAAAAATTCACCCTTCGACGGCCATTTGATCAAGCTATCGCTAGTATTTATTTTAATATTATTATCTCCCATTTATTGTTGAATATAGTATTTTTAAAGTAATTCACAAACACACACTGACCCACGCATAAAAACATACACATAGAGAGAGAGGAGAGAGAGAGAAAGAGAGAGAGAGAGAAACATACTGAGCTAGCCTTTAGAAAATCCATACCTGTTTTGATAAATGTTGTTTTCCTCGTGCAAATCTACCCAGTTCACACTATTTAATTTAACAGCACACACCACGTATTCGAAAATCGTTTATGTTTATGGTAGCCCTACAGACACCCATGGCGCTATGTTACATACTCTCACTGTGACTGTCCTCGTTTCAAGTTGGTTTCATATTCTGACTCACTATATCATATTTCGTCTAGTTCTGACTCAAGTTTGCTGACGTCGTTTAGAATTTGTTAATTTTTTTTTGTTTTATTCGCTCGTGCATCGTTTTAGCTTAGGTTAGTCTTTAAATCTTGGACTAGGAAGATGCAAAGGCCAAGGACTGGACAGGTCTCTCTGTACAGAAACATGTCACCTGACATATCGATGACGTAGTCTGACTCCGGAAGTAGTGTTCATCCAGTCTGCTAGTGACTCTGCTGCGAACTTTTAATTAACAATAGCCAAATCTCTATCAAATTCTAAAACTTATTTTTTAAAAACTAGATAGTTCAAGGCAGAGGCGTAGCGAGGGGGGTGACACCATTTAGGGGGGTGACACCAAGGCAAAGAATAGCAAAATATATAGAGAAAAACTTGAGGGGGGGTGCAAATCGAAAGTTTGAGGAGGGGTTGCAAATCGAAAGTTTGAAAGTTTGTCCCCGGGAAGGGTCGCTATGCCTCTAGGGGTTGACACCATTAAGTGCCGCACCGGGTGACACCCGACCTCGCTACGCCACTGCTTCAAGGAACTCAATGTTTTTTAGTTCTTGTTTTTCACGTGACTCACAAAACAACCTGATCTGTTTAATTTTACAAGGCTGTTGATTTATATATATATAATCATTCAGCTTTAAAAAAAAAAAACAGATTTCCTCTCAGGTACTAGAACATTTTGCCTCTGATCCTGTTTATCTTTTGTTCTGATAGAACCCTTACTTTTTTCTCTGACGGTGTTCAAATTTAAGGAGTTAGCTCAATTTTCTCAATCAATAATGTGTTTGCTCAGCAAACTACTGTTTAATCTATCTATTATTGAATTTGGTTTTCTTTAATTTTTCACACACAGGGCAAATGTCTTTCCATAAAATGTCATTTGCTATTACAAATGACGCAATACCTTTCATGCGAATTTTGTATATTTTTCGATCGTCCTTAAACAGACTCTTAGCTACATGTTCCAGTACTATGTAAGATAAAAATCTGGTGGTTTAATTTTATCCAGAAAATGAAAAACGTCCCCTGAATGACTGAATATGGTAAATAATCAAATTAACATCTACAACAGAAAAAGTAGGTGGTCTGGGTTTTTTTTTTAATGCTGACAATACTCGTGTTGCCCTAATGCTTTAAAATATGTTTATCAACTTTAAATTTTTTTTCTCAACTTTCCCCACCAAAAGGGGAGGTTTGAGCATAGTCCCTCAATGTCACCGCCTATGGTCTTCACGGACAGTTGGGCCTGCCTTTGTGATCTTAAATAACAAATCTGTACTCTAAAATCATGTATTAACTAACCTCTGTTATTTAAAGTTTTGGTCCTTATATACCCAACATCACGTGAAAATTTGAAGTACTTTGACTTAAGGTCAAAACCCCATTATCGTGTTTTAAAGTATTGCGTACGGACATTAATGTGTAGGCTTCGCGGTGTTACACCCTTGACGCTGAGTCAGAAGTTTAGAATTGTCTAGGCAACTTGACTCGTTTGAACGTTACTTAATATAAATTATGTTCCAAAATAAACAAAAAGTTCTCTTTACTGGCTACAGTCTAATTTTTTAATGATTTAGTTTGCGCCCTTATAGGCTTGAAAAGTCTATGTAATCATCCAAAATATTTGAAAAAATCTTTTTTTTTAAATATGGCAAGCGATAAAATTATAGTTACATTTGTAAAAATTAAAGCCGTTTGTGAAACATCGACTGTTTTTTTTTGTTTTTTTTTTAACCTCTGACGTAAATTAGTCTTTCATAATGTTGTCGGATTGACCGACCCCTCTTATGAGCCTGACATGTTTTAGTGACCAACTGACCGTCTTACGTGGCCGGTCATCATCTCGCATCTCATTGGTTCCTACATAATCTACCTAACTCGTCTGCCTAACCTCTGGCTATTGTACATTTTCTAAGTTTAAAACAAAAAACTCCAAAATTAAGAAACCGTTCTTAGAACTATTGATGGCTGTAGATAACGGTTCAAACTTCGGTATGTTCGTGTGCTGAGTATTTAGCCTAGGGTCCCACAAGGACATTTGCCTACGACAAAGGCCTTCCAGCATCTCGTATATAGGCTTGTTTTTTTTCAACTGTGATAACCCATCTTGCCAACTTCGAGTAACTTCATCAAGTTTTTCTAACTCTGACTTCCTTCTTTTTACCTGGCGATTACTGGGGATTCCAAGAGATTGTCTGTCTTACAATAGTGGTTTCAACATCCAATGTTCTATGCAGGAAGTCGTTTTAAACAGAATCGATGCCATAGTTTGATCATGATGGCGTTTGACCAGCGGATTTGAAGAAATCCTCAGATCCTTGTGTCAGAAATTTACTAGCATTGTCTATTTATCTGCTACTGTGGAACTCCAGATCTATGGTCCAATAAAATAATTCCGGTTACAACTTCTTAGATAGGAAGGCGTGGTCAGGTAGCAGAGCATACGTATGCTAACCCGAAAGGCTCGAGTTCGAATCCCATATTCGTGTATATATAGAGCGCTGAGTTCACCAAGCTATGATGAGTACCTGACTCACGTTAGGGAAGGTAAAGGCGGCTGGGCCACGCACTAATCACAATATCCTTACGCCACCAAAGTCACTGAAAATGATGACCTCTCCACTTCCCTTCCTATAGACCGTTATTTTCGAAAGAGTACTTTACTTTCTTGACCCGCATTCAATAGATCAATAGGTAATCTAGATGGATCTGATCTACTTATGTTAGTCGTGTAAATGGTTTTTCCGGCTATTTTCTAAACTCACTGAAAGAAAGAAATAAACTTAAATCAACTTATTGTAAAGTCAACCCATTTTTTAAAATTAAGATCTTATATAAAAAATAAAAATTTACCTAAGTTTTCAGTGAAAATGCATGCACTTAAACATACACACATACATTTACTCCGATAAACATTTATATACTTAGAAACACCCTTATACAAACATACGCAAACACACACACACACACACACTCACATCTTTGCTTCTCTATCCCCGCGCAGCAGGACTTTATCTTAGTTAACGACCAAGGGCATTAATTTGACAGTAAATTTTTGACTTTCAAAATATCGATTATCTTTCTTAATTTTTTTTTTAACCTTCCTTACGCCATAACTTCAGAACCCGTAAAGAGTGGGTAAAGTGCGTGAGTTTGAGTGTGTTTGTTTGTGTCTGTGTATGTGTGTGTAGATGGGATTTGTGTGAAGTTGGGGTGGGGGGTGGGGGTGGGGGGGGGGTGATCTAGGAGCAGAGAATCCATGTATGTTATAATGTAGGTGAGGCTACTCTGTTTATCCCAAACCAGTGAATTAGTTAACTGATAAATCATTAAAACCAAGCAGGCTCATCTTTATGATTAATATATCGTACGACCCGGATTCTAATTACATACAAAGTTCACCTTCCATTAGGTAAATTTAACACGTGATCCCCCATAGTAATAATCAGTTATGTAATGTTTACAATAAACAGTAGCTATAAAAACACGAGCGTCCGTATCCGAACAGGCTATTCTTTTAGCTATGATGCTGTGTCATGCTTTGTCGCAGCAAGAACATACGATGGAGATGGTGCGTTCAAGTTCTGAAAAGGAGATTTAATAATTTGGTCAAAATTTTAATTAATTCATAAAAAATTAATCAGGCGACAAATTAAGTCAAATTTAATGTCACGATGCATTCTCTTAATGTCTTGACCCACGTACCAATTACGAACCGTATCTGTCATTTAGAAGTGCCTGCTATTTCGCTCGGCCATTTCGATCTAGACAGACAGACTGACGACAGAGGAAGTGAGTTAAATAAAAGCTTGTAAAAAAATAGAACATTTTATTACCGTGGGGGAAAAAATTATAACTGCTACATAACAAAAATAATAATTATAATGATATATATAAACATGAGCTTTAATTTAACACTAACCTATTTTAAATATTATTACGTTATATGATAGTTCTCTGACCTCGTTGACCTAGAATTGGCTATGCCATAAGCTAGCAACCCATACTTTGCAATTTTATGACATGTTTTTTCGGTCTTATGGTTATTCAGCAGTTTGGCTTTTGGCCTTTTGAATTTGGCCTTTTGTTCATAACACAGTGTACATCATACAACACCCTAATGGAAAAATGTTTTCATGACGAGCAGATAATTGGCACGATATTGACGCTGTTTTGTTATCTTGTTATTTATAAACAATATCGTAGACGTTACCTACTGTACAGGACAACTTACATGCAAACGGTCAAGTTGACAGTAACGGTAACGGTAACGGTAACGGTAACGGTAACGGTAACGGTAACGGCAACGGCAACGGCAACGGCAACGGCAACGGCAACGGCAACGGCAACAGCAACAGCAACAGCAACAGCAACAGCAACAGCAACAGCAACAGCAACAGCAACAGCAACAGCAACAGCAACAGCAACAGTAACAGTAACAGTAACAGTAACAGTAACAGTAACAGTAACAGTAACAAGTACACAAATGTTACTCTACTATGTGGTTAAGGGTTTGATCATGTCTGCTGAGCTCTTGTTATGAGCAGTGTTTCTTTCTGACATTTTTCTTCGTGGAGGGGGTACACATGACATTTTCGGGGGGTGGGGGTGGATACTGGCAAAGTATATATTTTCTATATAAATTCTATTTTGTTCGACAGAAGGGGAGGGGCCGGTAGAATTTTTTCGCCCCCCTCCCTCACCCCGAAGAGATGCCTGGAAGAAACTCCCCTTTGGGGGGGGGGGAGGTTTTTTTGGAAGGAGACAAATAGGTTAGAGGGGGCATCTAGCGTGATTAACCATGTTTTATAATGACAACCCACCTCCCACTCACAAGACAACCTCCTCCACACACCCATATGACAACCCCATCTTCCCCCACATGACAACCTCCTCCGAACACCCATATGACAACGCCACAACCCACATGACAACCTCCTCCGAACACCCATATGACAACCCCATCTTCCCCCACAAGACAACCTCCTCCACACACCCATATGACAACCCCATCTTCCCCCACATGACAACCTCCTCCGAGTAACCTTGTGACAACTCCACAACCCACATGACAACCTCCTCCACACATACATATGACAACCCCACCCCCCACCCTTTCCCTCTCACCATTAAAATGTATTGGGTTATTGACATGGGAGAGCACTATGCAATGAATGTCTCAGTCACCACTCAACCGACAGAGTTGTCAACCTTGCATGCATGTCATTCTAATTCCCCCCCCCCCCCCCCTCCATTGCTTTTTAACCCAGCTCATTAGTTTTTAACGACGTCTAGTTCGGAATTAAAATACTTTACTTGTGTGTAGCGAGTGTAGACATACATGGTTGGTTCAGTGTAGAGTTAGGGCTAGCGTTAGTCTCAATTATTGGTTTTAATTTAATTGATAAATTGTGACATTGTTATAAGAAAAAAAAAGTGTGTGTGGGGGGGGGGGGGTGGTACAGGCTTTTAATCACACAGTAGGGAAATGTGAAAATCTAAAAACACATAAT
Source organism: Physella acuta (assembly GCF_028476545.2). Classification (NCBI taxonomy): domain Eukaryota; kingdom Metazoa; phylum Mollusca; class Gastropoda; family Physidae; genus Physella; species Physella acuta. The sequence continues at coordinate 185,295 of NW_026733232.1, forward strand.
TTAAAAAAAAAAATTCAGGTTTATTTGTTTCAAAATGACTGCGTGTAAAGTTTACAGCCCCTGCGTGGCCGCTGGACCGCGCAGCTGAAAGTTAAAGAAAACATTGAGGTATGTCGTATCATTATGTCAAGTTTGGACGTACATGCTTTATCGTGGGGGTCAGAGCAATGTGTAGGGTTCAGGCTAGGTTGGGCTATGTCGTCTATTTCACTGGGGTATTGCTGCTAATGCTATTCAAGTGGTGTGAAATTATTCAAACTCTTTTTTTTAGATCGACTGCTCTGTAAACACGATCAGAAAAACTCAACTTGAAAAAAAAAAACAGGAGAAAAAAAAAAGTTGACAAGGGAGATAATCTAAGTCACGATTTAAAAAAAGCCGAAAAATTGTAAAAACTCATTTTGTCTGGGTTTTTTGTGTGTTCATTTATGGTTGTTACCAGAGTTTCTTTCATGTACCTTTTCGTGGAGGGGCGAAAAGAACGTCTACCGCTTCCCCCTAACGAAATAGAATTTATATTGACAATATATGCTTTTACCAGTGTCCGCCCCCCCCCCCCCTCCCCGAAAAATTTAGTCCGCCCACCCCCCTTCCCCACCCCCTCCCCACCCGAAAATTTCAATCTAAATATAAAGTTCCACAGCGTTTAATTAAAATAAAAATCAGCAAAGATCCCTTTTTTATTAATACAGATTAAAGATCACTTTTTTTTAAACCGGTACACACTACAAGTACACCTCCATATCACCAACCTGTATTCGCTTATTGACATTATACGGGGCGATTAACACGGCGCGCATTTATAAACTCTCCCGATAAGAGAAAAAAAAATCGCCACCTCTCAACCTACTAGGTTCACTCCCCTTATAGTTTCGCCTAGCCGCGTCTCAATGAACGAAAGACCCACCATCGGTTATTCCCCGTCGCATACCTGCGACGTCATTTACCCGTCACCAATGCTCTCCCCTTCTCATCGTTTAAAAAAAAAATTAAAAAAATTCACACACTCGCGGATTATTCGGGACAGAAATTTTTTCTCTCCCCTTCTCCCCGCTCCACCGCTTCTCTCCCTTGGTTCGCGGTGTCGAAGATTTAAGGCCCCTTTTTTTCCTGCTATATTTGTCCGTACTGTCTGTTGAAATTTTTTTTTAACTACATTACGAGCGTGGATTGTTTCAAGCTCTACATGTAGGCCCTAAGTCGGCCCACGGTGGAAGCTAAGTCAGACCGTCTGGATATTTTATACTACACTGTTTCCGCTTGTTCTTCTGGATTATATGTTTTACTCATTTCGGATTCTTTGGACGTTCATTTCTTGCTGGATTCATACTTAGTAGTTTGTACGTTAATTACTCGAACATTACAACGGATTATTGATTTAATTAATTAATTAAAATATGTGCTTAATTGCTAGTTTTTATGATTGATTAGGCTTTAAAGTTCAAGGCCCTTTTTAGCTGTAGTCGTTCTATTATATTTTTAAGAAAAATAGAATATATAATTATTAGGCCCAAACTTTAATTAAAAAACGTCTAAAATAAATTAATAGAATAGAAACCCACTAGATCAAGTTAATATTAATTAATAATATTATTGTTATTTCTTGTAGTTTTTAAACTGCGAAACGTTGTAAGAATAAGGGTTAGAGAATATTTTTCATGACAACTGGTAGTCTCTAGGTTAGGTTAAGAGTATGCTATAATGTACGGACAATCTGATACTTGATGACTAACCTTTTCAGTGTTTAGAGTATCGATGTGTTAATCCTAAACCTCTAACGCTATCTCTAAACATAGCTCTAGTCGTGTTACTAGCCCTATCTATATTCCAAACCCTAACACTTTATTTACCTGTAATACGTGTAATTACCGTGTAACCGTGTGGATACTACAGGTAAATTACACAGGTTTGCGTCACGGATTAGTTTAGAGTTTAGAGTAAAGGTTAACGGCTTAGAGTGAGTTACAGTTAGAGTGGAGTAGACATTGGATGTCGGGTAAGGGAAAGTGTAAGGGGTTAGGGTTAGTGATGTAAAGTTAGGGTCAGGTGTAAGGGTTAGGGTTAGTGCTTTAAAGTTAAGGTCAGGTGTTGTCGTTGATGTTTGAAGTGTGATGTGTATTTAGTGCTAGGATTAGTATTATGGGGTTAGTGCTGAGAGGTTAGTGCTAAGAAGCTAGTGCTAGGAGTTAATTTTAGGGGTAGTGATAGGGGTTAGTGGTAGGGGTTAGTGGTAGTGGTTAGTTATAGGATATAGTGGTAGGGGTTAGTGGTATGATTTAGTGGTATGGGTTAGTGGTATGGGTTAGTGGTAGGGATTAGTGGGTTATTGGTAGGGGTTATTGGTAGGGGTTATTGGTAGGGGTTAGTGGTAGGGGTTAGTGGTAGGGGTTAGTAGGTTAGTGGTAGGGGTTAGTGGTATGGGCTAGTGGTAGGGGTTAATGGTAGAGGTCAGTGGTAAGGATAGTGGTATGATATAGTGGTGAGGGTTAGAGGTAGGGGTTAGTGGTAGAAGTTTGTGCTAGGGATTAGTACTAGGAGTCAGTGGTAAGGGTTAGGGTTAGTGAAATGATCATTAAAAATCACTTTCGTCAGTTGAAATCGTTACGTGTTAGACCTCGTTAGTATTTCTATATCGTAAGTTGTCATTTAGTCCATAGTCTGCAGTCTATTATTAGGCTGTCGGTTATTCAAGCTTTAACTTGTAGTCCTTGGTCTATCAGTCTATCGGTACTCCATCTTTAGTCCATCTTATTAACAGATTAAATTAAAACAGTTCCTTCTGTTTCAATGGACATTAGTATCAATTTTACTAGGAAAACTCTGTTTTGACTACCCTATTTTCTAAGGATTAACTGTATGTCATTAACATTTTAAAGTTTCTCTAAAAAACTGTATAATTTTTCAATATTCCTAATCACCTACGGAATTTATTTTAATTGAGTCTATGTTCCTTCATTAGTATTAGTATAGATTAGTTCGTTAGTTCAGGTAAGAAGCGACGAGGATTGAGATATACACTAGTACATACAACCGTATCGTTCATCGCCGTAAGAATCTCGTTGTTTTAATTGATTAATGTAATCAGCTGTTAATTAACTCATTATACACTAGGCGTAATCCAGTTTAAATAGTTGTATACAATTTGTGAATGTGTTAACGCTTTTGGATACACCCATTCAAGAAAAAAAGAAAATAAACATCGAGCTTTAAGAAAAGGTGAAGGTCGCTGCAATGGCGACATTGTATCCTGAACCAACTTCATCGGAGTATCTTCAAGCAGACGAACCCAACCCACCCCTCACCAACTCATATTTTTCGCACACCCCATCAACAATGACCCAACGCAGTTTCGGATCTTCCCGTTCAGCTTTCACGATAGCACTTCCTTGCGCGCCGAAACGCGGTGCGGTTCTAGCTTTAGCATTCCTTCTCTGCTTTCACCTCGCTCTCGGCAACGTCGGGAAAATGTGCAAAGATTTGAACCTGGAGCAAGCCACGGCTATGGCGTCCGTCGTCGTATCCGGCACGGTGAAAAAAGTCATGTATGACCACGATAACTCACTCAACGAGACCCGGATGTTCGCCGGACAGATCGAGATTAAGCGAGTCTTCAAAGGGGAGGATGAGGTGGACAGGGTAGCGAAGGACGTTCGGGGGACGTTCCGGGTGTACAAGAATGTGGTGGTGGAGGGGTTTGGGGACCCGAAGATCTGCCAGAATCTGGTCAAGGAGAGGGAGACGAAGATCTTCATGCTGAACCTGAGCGACGACGGTCAGCTGAAGTTGAATTCCTCGATAATCCCGCTGACTTTGAACTTTTTGGATTATGTGGATGCGGTCGTACACGGTAGGAATTTTTTTGTTTTTGGCTTTTTTTTTTATTTCAGCTGAGTTGTCTAGACAGTGTTGACTATTGCGGCTCTGGACAAATTGTAAACTGGACCTACTATAGACTTGACCAATGGTAGACTAGACCAATTGTAGGCTGGACAAATATTATACTGGACCAACGATATACTAGACCGTTAGTAGATTAGACCTATGATTGAATAAACCAGACCAATGCTAGACAAGACTAATGGTGCACAGGACAATTCCTAGACTGGACCCATTGCAGATTGGACCACTGATATACTGAATCAACGAGATGGACTTGTAGTCTTTGAGTCTAAACAATGTACTAGACCAACAAACTCTTCTAAAACCACACCCCATTTCTATAACATCCTTTTTTGTACCAGAGCACCCAATTTTACATTCAACACCATTTTCCCAAAACCACTCATTATATTCGTGTCGTTATCCACTATATGTATCAACTAATGTATTAGTTTTATTTACCGACCTACTATTGTCTTGTTCATATACACTATTATATTTATATTTACTTGTATATCAACACAGCATATTTTTAGAACAACACACCATTGAACCCATAACCCTACTCCCAACTTTTTAAATAGCAGGTCATAATCCCATAACACGACACCCTCTTTTAATAAAAACAACACGCTCTAGACGTGTTTTACACACCATATGTTAAATGTATCAGACCACGAACACACTACGCTTTGCTATATTCGCTGAATCAGCAATTCAGTTGCTCGCTTGGGCGCCATTGTTGTGTGTTATTCGAATACTCTCCGTGGTCTAATGACTTCAAACACGTTTAAAAATAGCCTCTTGGGGGTCCGGGTAAAGAGCTGGGTATTCACACAGATAACCTCGAATCTATCTCTTCCGCACGCATTAGGAGTCAGTGTGTTGTTATTGTGTAAGTGATTAGTGTTTAGTCGAACGTGTAGGGAGATCTTGTGGATAGAGAGATGAGGATGGGATGGTTGATCCTAAACATAAACCACCATCTAGAGCCCACTTTTATTACCACCACAAACCCACACACTCCCATAGCGAACATCATATAACTTGACGACAACATGCTCGCTTTAACAAAAACTACATATAATATTTCAAACACAACTCGACACCTTAACCATTGCACCCCAACCAACATCACGTCAATAACCAACTTGAGTATTTTCACTTCTAACACTACTTTTAAGAAATAACCTCGACCACCACAAAACAAACATCATTTAATCGTTCACATTTCAAACATTTAACCACCCTCCAAATGCCCCATTCACTAAACTCTAAATGCCCTTTATAACCACACTCCAAATGCCACCGTCACTACACTCCAAATGCCTCTTTTAACCACACTCCGTGTGCACCCTTCACCACTTTACGAATGTTCCCTTAACCACACTCCAAATGCTAGATCACAATTCACACCTCATATCCACACTCTAAGTACCACCTTGACCTCCACACTTTAAATACTACCACAACCTCTACACCACCACATTTGAGGTACCACATCAACCACCTCACTCCAAAACCACTTCACTCCAAACACTACACAAACCTCTACTCTTTAAATACCACATTCACTACCATCAACACCATCTCTCAACACATCTTATACCACCCCTACCACCACCCAACACACCACTACAATCACAACACACTACACATTCATCCACTAACTATACCTCTGATCCTACTCGTGACAACACATCTGACCCACATTTTATTCAATAACAAAACACTAGCACACACATATATTGTTATGACAGAACTCTGAAATGTGTCTCTAGACTGTCATTGCACGTCTATCATATTCGTCGTCGTTATAATTGGAGTTAACTTAATAAAACCTTTTTGAAAAATAAATGAAATTTTCATAGAAAGAAAATGAGCAGTTTTAGTAACTAGCAAAACAATAAATAAATTAAAAAAAAAACTCAGCGATTTTGAATGTGGTGTAGCTAGACTACAAATCCTGATATTGCTGTAGCATTGTATTTCACGTCAAACTCAAACTATACTTAACTTATATCCAACCCTAATCCTAACAACAATATCGGTTGCCTGGTAACCAGGGTACGGCTAACTTAAAATAATTGCTCTCGTTCTTAGCCTAAGGATTAGGAAAATACATCAACACGATGGTGCAGGAATAGCATTCGGATTGGGCTTATTGTTTTCCCCTTAATCAAAGGCTTCAACACCTGTTGAAAAGCAGACACCCCCCCCCCCCTATGCTCCCATAGCAGGTAATAAAATGTGGGACAAGACAACAAAGCGTGTTATTCATTTAAAAAATTTTTTGTGCTTTTTTATTTTCTTCTCTCTAGACATTACAAAAGCTGAAATTCTCAGACGCTTCATATATTTTCACCCCCCCCCCCCCCCCCTCCCGCACGTACATAGTTGCATATTATGTTCTCCGTGTGCTTTCATTCTCCACTTGTACACACAGTTACATATGTTTCTGTCTATTTTTATTCTCTCCCTGCACATACATAGTTACATTATGTTCCTCGACTTTTTCATTCTCTCCTTATAAATAGAGTTACGTATGTTATCGTCTGTTTTCATTCTTACATTGTACATATTAGTTAAATATGTTCTTAGTCTGTTTTCATTTTTTCCCATGTACATACAGTTACATATGTCTCTGGTCTGTTTTCATTCTCACATTATACATACATAGTTACATATATTCCTTGTCTGTTTTCATTCTCCCCTTTTAAATACATAGTTACATGTTATGTTAATTTCTGTTTTCAGCCCCCCCCCCCGCCCTCTACATACATAGTTATATATGTTCTTGGTCTATTTCCATTCTCTCCTTGTACATACATAGTTACGTATTATATATATTTCTGTCCCCCCCCCTTCTACATACATAGTTACATTATGATACACCCCTCTACATACATAGTTACATATGATTCTCCCCACCCATATACTTGGTACACACTAGTGAGGAGACAACAGTTATACTGTGCAGGGGCGTAGCGAGGGGGGGGGGGGGGGCGGGGGGTGCGGACCGCACCGGGTGACACCATTTAGGGGGGGGGTGACACCAAGGCAAAAAATGGCAAAATATATAGAGAAAAACTCGAGGGGGGGGGGTGCAAATCGAAAGTTTGAGGGGGGTGCAAATCGAAAGTTTGAGGGGGGGTGCAAATCGAAAATTTGAAAGTTTGTCCCTGGGAAGGGTCTCTATGCCTCTGGGGGGGGGGGGGGGGTGACACCATTAAGTGCCGCACCGGGTGACACCCGACCTCGCTACGCCACTGATACTGTGTACAGAGATTAAGCGCAGACGCTGAAGGGTGTGGGTTCAGATCTAACATTTCCTCCACATAGAGCTGAACACATCGAGCAAATATTTAGATTCCAAAATAGCAGTATGACTTTTCTTAGCGACGACGTGTAATAGTAATTCGATGTCATGATTTCTTTTATTCCTTCTATAAACACCTAACCAAGGAAGTATTACAACGGGAAATTTGACAACAAATGTCCATTTAACTAACAAGTATATGAATATTACTGTTCAAATTATCAAAACGAAAAACTGAATCATTCATCGGACAAAATTTTTATGCTGGTGTATAGCTCGACGGTTGTGATTAATACGGTTTGGACAATTTTTTTATGCTGGTATAGCTCTATGCTTGTGATTAATACGGTAAAATACAATATTTTTTATGCTGCTGTATAGTGTATAGCTCCATGGTTGTGATAATACGGTAAAGGACAAAATTTTTATGCTGGTGTATAGCTCAACGGTTGTGATTAACACTGTAAAAAATGTGACATTTACATGTCAACAGGCATTTTTTTTGGCAACATTTTTTGTCACCGCAATCTTGTCTTGTCTTTAACTGACTCGTTCCACTGAATCAACGTCTGCTTCCGACCTCTCCCCCACCCCCGCTCCTTACCGCCGCTATCTCAGTGATAAACGAAGAGGTAGTTTAATAATTATGCATCAACACACTTACGGCCCTATCTGACCGTGTTTGTATAGAGAAAGACGGGGGGAGGGGAAGAGGGGGGGGGACGTCACCAGCGCTGACTCTGAAATTTGTTTCTTTTTACATTCTTGACATTGTGCCAGAGATCACTAGGTCACGTGTTGTCTAATGTCTACTACACCAGGAAAAAGGTTTTTTTTTTTTTTTAAATCGTGTACAACTGGAAGGAAAGGGCGTAGACAGGCATCGTATACAGTGATCGTATTCCGTCATCGCCGAAAAAGATAGTATCACATTTCGGATGTTTAAAAATACTGATGTCCGATAAAAGACTTCTAAAAAATAGGCGTATTATGTTACAACATAACAACATGTTTTGGCTTAGAGATTATATTCTACTTTGTTACAATGTTAATTTAGGTTAAGTTTGGTTAGCCTGTCGCCCCCATGAGACAGGCCGCTGGCAAGTACTTTCCGGGCGTCTCTGTCCAGGGCTAGTCTCTCCAACAGTCCACAGGTGTATCCAATCCTCTTGGTGTCTTCTTCCAAGTCATGTTTCCAGGTCTTCCTCGGCCTGTTTTCCTTTTGCCCTTTTGATTCCATGTGTGGGCCTGTCTTGTTATTCTGGATTCAGGCTTCCAGGGTGTATGGCCAATCCATTTCCATTTCCTCCGTTGTTTTGTCCGTTACTATAGTACCTCATTTTTGGTGGTTTTATAAATGATTATATTTTCTTCTTATTCTTGGCAGTTGTTCTCCATGTCTCAACTCCACATTGCTCCTGAAGTCAATGGAACATAATAAAACAGTGGTAATTGTTTTATATTGAATTGTTTGAGTAGGCCCTATGTGTCATGTATAAGACGTACCATCTCCTTTAACCCCCCCCCCCCCCCCCTTCCACTCCATTTCACTTTTCGTCTACTCGGACTTCAAAAAAATTCCTAAAAAATATTCAGACAACCAAGCTCAATGTTCTATTAAATTTCACAAAACATAGATACTAAATCTACTTCCTTACTCCATTGTTAACAACGCTAGGTAAAAGACCTTAAATTTCTCTTCTAGATATAAATCTTATGTTGAGAACCACATCACAGAGATACTAAATCTACTTCCTTACTCCATTGTTTTCAACGCTAGACAAAAGACCTTAAATTTCTCTTATTTTGAGAACCCGTGTCACACTACCACAGACCCACCAGTTTTATGAAGGCCCATGTCTCAGCCCCCAAGAATCCAAACTCACAAAGTGTCTCTTTATCTCACCGTTATACCAGAAAGTAATACCTGAGATCATAAAACAATAAACATTTCCCCCCTTTTCTCTATCGCGGTTGTAAAATCCTGGCCAGCGATACAGGCTTGCCAGATTGGCAATTCAGCGATTGTCTGACTTATCGCTAAGCCGTGCTATAACCCTGAACTTAGAAACATTTTTTCCCATTGGACCTTGTGTTATCGAGTTGACTTTGTAGCTGTTTTCTAGGTGAATGGGGACACTGACACGAACTGTGATGAACTGCGGACTGGGAAACACGAACCATGTAACACAAACTATGAAGCACAAAACTACTAAACATAAAACATGAACTATTAGAAAATTAGAATTTAAAAACACGAACCATGAGGAACGAACTGTGAAATGCAAACTATTAAACACAAAATGTTAACACAAAATTTAAAATACGAACTTTGAAAGACGAACTATGAAACACCAACTATAAAAAACAAACTTTTTTTCACAACATATAAACCACGTACTCTAAGATATAGGAAACACGAAATATGAAAAACAAAACAATAAATAACATAAAATATAAAACAAGAAGTATTAGAAGCTACGAATTTTGAAACAGGAACTATGAAAAATGAAACATGAAACAGTAACTACGAAAAACGAACTATGAAACACGATCCTTGAAACGCAAACAATGTAACGAACTGTGAATAATAAATAACGAAAATGGAACTATTAAACATGAAATATGAAACATGAACTATAAAACACGAACTATAAAACACGAACTATGAAACACGAACTATGAAACACGAACTATGAAACACGAACTATAAAACACGAACTATGAAACACGAACTATGAAACACGAACTATGAAACACGAACTATTAAACACGAACTATGAAACACGAACTATAAAACACGAACTATGAAACACGAACTATGAAACACGAACTATTAAACATGAACTATTAAACATGAAACATGAAACATGAACTATGAAACAAGAACTATAAAACACGAACTATAAAACACGAACTATAAAACACGAACTATGAAACACGAACTATGAAACATGAGCTATGAAACACGAACTATGAAACATGAACTATGAAACACGAACTACCAAATGCGAACTATGAAACATGAACTATGAAACACGAACTATGACACATGAACATTGACCTTCGAGTAATGCAGACAAACCGTGAACTATGAACAACAAACTTTGAACTATGACCTATAAACTACGGACACCTGTATGACACTAAATGATGAACCATCGCACTCTACTCAAGTGCCACAAGCTACGAACCACTAAACCATTTACCTCAGGCTCTAACGTACGTTAACCACGAACCGCACCATATTTAGAGTAATGCAGTACAATCACAAGGTTAAAAACTATATCACCTAATAAAGGTTTTGTGAATTAATTAATTAAAAGATAAGCAATCATGTGTGTTACATGATTGGCTAAACCTACTAAGATCAATAAAACTGAGTAAAAACCTAGCGAGATCTATCAAAACTACACTAAATCCCAAACAAAAAAGAACTAGATATATAAATGTACATACAAGCATACAAAAAACCAGATTCATAAATGTACATAAAAGCCCAACACATAAATGTAAACTCGTATAAATGTACACAATAACGAGATTTATCAATCCACTTAATGCTCATACAAACAGTTTCTTCCAGGCATCTCTTGGGGGGGGGGGGGGGGGGGGGGCGCTATATAAGTAGGGCTACTGCCCTCCCCCCTGAACGAAATAGAATTTATATAGATATCATTTTACCAGGGTTCCCCCCCCCCCCACGAAAAAAAAACACTGAAAGAAACACTGCATACAAATAACGCGATCTATAAGCCCACATAAAGCCCACACCAATCCATCTCTCCATTGCCTTCAGACAACTCTCACCCCATGACGTCACCTGTAACCCACCTGTGTCTTTGTCCTCTCCACTCACGGGTCAAATACCTGGCCTACGGCCTTGACCCGGTTATTGAGAGCAGCAACAGACACCGGTGTGTTCAACATTTTAACCCTTTGATGTGCGGGATTTTTTTTTTCTTGTACCTCGTCACCCTCTGTAATCCTCGTTATTTCCTTCAGTTAACTCATCGATACCCGAATAGTGAAGATGGTAGAAAATGTTGATTAAAAAAAATAAATAAATCATGTTTTATAATCGAACTTCAAATGAATATTTTGCTTTCAACTAAACAAAAACGTATATGTGAGTGTGAAAGTAAAAAAAAAAAAAAAAAAAAAAAAAAACATTTTCTTGATTTTGTTGGAATATACGTGACTTTTCGCTGAAGTAAATACTTTGGTAATAGACAATTAACCCTAAACAATGTCAAATATTGTGATGTATATTGGGACAGTTGTTTGATACATAGATCAATTTGTTGGCTAATTGGGGTCAAGTAGTAGGACAATCTACCATGAACGTAAAGAACACAGAATTGAAAGAAAATTTAACATTTGGTTGATTTTGTAGGAATATAACACTGTGATAATACACTCTTAACACCGAACAATATCAAATACTTTGATGTACATTGGGACAGTCTAATGCATGTTGTTTGGTACATAGACCATTTTGTTGGCTAATTGGTGTTGTTTAGCCAAGTGACTGGATAAACTATTAACAACCCGAAATTCGTGAGTTTAGTTCCTGGGCTACAGTGCGTAGTATGTCCCTGAGCACACCCAGCTATAAAGAGTTCCGGGCTGTTCAGGTAAACACAGCATGACAAATACAGACACCACAATCATCATTAAATTACAAGGATACATTGATGCGACTCTACTTCATTTGCCTTACGTAAGAGATGCATGAAAAAAATAACTTTTTTGCGTTATTGTACCTAAATATATAACACGATATTATCATAATGTAGTCTTCGTTATCTTTAACTGCTACATATTTCACGAAACTGACTGTGCTTATTTACTGTACACAACACTACAAACATACGTATAAACAACATGACTTACACAACTGTACCGTAAGTTTTCTTGTTTAAACATTACATCTGTTAAACTAAACGTTTGTTTTACAATACATAACAAACAAAAATTAAATGATTGTTGTACACAACATGGCACAAAACTGCTGTTTAATTTACAACAACAAACAATAAAATATACGTTTGGATTAAAGTACGAAACAAACAATAACTATAATATGTTAAA